>NW_017731932.1:681690-692534 GCF_001890085.2 Hipposideros armiger
AGCCACCCCAGTCCGCCCCCACTCAGTCTGCGTCCCCAGTCCCTCGTCTGTTCGCCGGCTGCTTCACATCCTGCGTACAGGTCCTCCGCTTCTGCCACCCCCTCCTCCTCCACCCTCTTCTCCTCCTCCTCTTCGGCTGCTGCCATCCCCTCTGTGTCCAGAGCTCCCCACTGGGCCTCTCCAGAAGGCCCCTCGCCCCAGGCTGTTCCGTCTTCCCGTTGGCCCTCCCTCCTCCAGCAGTTAACGTGCTGTCCCTGCCTACCTCTCTGGCCCGGGATCCGGCTGGAGATCCCAGGGACCGTAGGGGCGAACCTGCCTGCGCGGATGCCTCTTGGGGTCCCTCCCCGGGCTGGAGCTGCCCGGCTTCTCCCCAGCCCTTGTGGCAGCCTTTGCTCCTGGGGTCAGCTAGTCTCCCCCTGACTCCTGCGGGGTGGGGGAGAGTGCTGAGAGCCCCTGTGATTCTGCAGCTTTTGGCTATGGCCCTGGTCACCTGGGTTTTCTGGCCAGGGCCTCTGAGCTGCGGTGGCCTCTCCTCAGTTGGGGAAGCTGAGCCCCCACTTCATTTCTGCACCCCCTCATACTGCAGAGGTGCCCATCAGGCCCCCAGGAGAAAGCGTATTTCAGTTCTGGGCCAGTTTGTCCGCATTTCTAACCACCTACACCATGTCCCTTGTAATGATGTTCAAGGACAAGGAAACAATCTGGTGTTTTTATTTTATTTTTTCTATCGCGTGCCCTTCCCCCATGCACACTTGGACTGGCTCTGCACAGTTATTTACCCACCCATAGTGAGCGGTGCTCCGTGGAAGTTGGCTGACCGAGGGAATTGCCAGTTCTGGGTTTCTCTCTACTTAGCTCTTCATTCTCTCTCCCATCTTTGAAACAACTTGGGGCAGTGTCAGAGGTGAGGGGTGGGTGGGTTTTGCAAATGTTGGGCATCAGAGGGCCCTTCTTAGGACTTGATGCTGTTTTCCCAAGCCAGCTGCAGGAGGTGACTTTGAGGAAGGCAGTGCCCATTGGGCTCTGTGCATACCAGGTGATAGGAAATATTCCCCTTCCTTTGTAACAAGAGGGACAGTACTCTGTCCCCGAGTCTGCAAAGCCTGGGGTGGGGGTGCTGTGGGTGGGATGGTGCTCCAGCAGCCAGGATGAGAACTGAGGAGGTGGTGCAGTGTCTGAAGACCAGGTGACATGACTGGGGCCTGTGTGAGTGAAGGAATGGACTGGGGAGAGGAGGAGGTGGTTACCAAGGATGTTAGCTCATGGGTGATACTGAATGGCATTGTACTAATAACGACCAGCATTTATTGGACACTTATTACGTGCTACGCATTATGCCAAGCAGTTTGCATGCATCATCTCCCATAAACCTCCCAATAGTCTCAGTAACTTCATTTATCTCATAGGGAAACTGAGGTTTGGAGAAGTAAGCACGGTGCCTAAGGGCACACAGCGAGAAAGTGGTAGACCTACCTAGCGCTGAATCCCGGTGTGTCAGACCGTGACGCTTGTTCGTGGTGCTGGCTTAGAGGAGGGACACCCATTCGGTTTCTACCATAGGGCTGTGTCACTTCGTTTAAAATTTCTTCTCCCTCAAAACTCCTCAGGGCAAACCTGGGCTGGTGAGGGCTGCCCATAGGCTGTGGCGGTCCCATCCCGACTATTGGAGAAGGGGGAATCCCAGAGAGCTTTCCCCCCCCCACGCCTCCCCACCCCCCGGATGTTCTCAAGCCCTGTCCCATTCTCCCAGCCCAGGCCTGGGCCGGCTCCTCCCTCCTCTGGGCTCTGCTCGGGAAATCCAGTGGGAGGCCATTGCTATGGCAACAGGACTAGGCCCTGGCTTTACCTCATCAAATTCCAAGCTGAAGCCAAAGCGATTGAGAAATTAAAGAAAAAAATGTATTCCAGATGTTTACTTCTTAGTCCTTATTTTTCCGTGTTTGGATGAGACAGCTCTGAGGGAAGCGGCAGTTGGGCAGGGATATGGAAGGAGAAGGGGGGAAGAGGGAACGGGGAACCACTCCCAGCTGCTGGAGGGAGGGAGGGGAGGAGGGGAGCGGAAAGGGGGAGGCAGGCAGTGGGGCGGAGCCCCAGGTTGGGGAGGAGCGGGTTTTTCCCGTCTCCCATGAGGTGATTCACGGAAAGACTTCAGACTTTGGGCCCTCTTGCTCTGCCCCTGAGTAGATACCTCAAGTGGGGCGGCTGGACCCAAGGGGTTCCCTGTGAAGGGTAAGTGGGGTATCTTAGAGAGCCCACCAGAGGAGGAAGAATGGGCGGAATGGGTGGCTACCTGAAACTTCAGGCCTTTGAGGCTCGGGGACCAGACTTGGAGAGGAATCTGGGAAGAGCAGAGGATGTGGCTGCTGGGGACCTCCCGTGACCTCCCTCAGCCCCTCTGAAGTTTCCTCTTCCTGTCCCACACTCTGCCTCTGCTGGGAGCAGGAGGCTTCCCTCGACCAAGCGTGCTGCCAGCGCCCAACTCTCCTGCCTTTTCCTCACGCTCTCTCTCTTCCTGGGTCTTAGGCCACCCCAGCTCACACCCCTCTGCTTCTCAATTCTCACGCAGGCTCTTCCGCATGTGATGAAAGTGTCTGCTCTCAGGGAAGGCGCAGCCATGGCTTCCCCGCCACCCCAGGAGATGGAGGAGGAGCTGGTATCTGCTGGCTCTGAGCCAGGTGCCTATGGGTGCAGGGTGGAGCAGGGTGGCTGGGAGGACGGTGGGGGGGGGCAGAGGCTGAACCCTCCCATTCTGTCTTGGAGGGGGTGGGCAAGTGATAATTCTGTTGAGATGGGATGGGAGTGGGGACGGGGGAGTGTTGAGGACATGCAGGATGAGTTTGAAAGGTTCTCAGCTCCTGGTGAGACCCTTCAGAACTGTTTGAGGTCATCGATGTCTGGCAGATAGGAGGAACAGGCTAACCTTCCAGATGATGTGGATAAAGGCACCTGTTTTAAGAGGAGGAAATAGGGACCCAGAGGAGAAATGGCGTGCACGTGGCTGCTTGAACCCAGGCCTCCTGGCTCCTGTCTAGATTCCTTTCTTAGGCTGAGCCAAATGAGTGGGTGATAGAGGATTCTATTAGAAGGGCCGTGGCCATGAGTAATTCTAAGGTCTTTTATTTGGCTTTGAGAGCCTTACATAGAAGGTAGGCTTCTGGTCTTGTTTTTTTCCCTGTAGCAGATTCACTTCTGTGTGGGTTAGGTCAATAGTAAGTTTGCATTCCTGATCACACACGGGAGGACAGTGGGGAGGTGGCCTGGGTGTGCACTAGGGGAGGGGCAGCTAGGATAAAAAGCTTACTATGGATGGTAGGATAGTAGAGTGTCCTGTAAGAGGACTGGGCTGGATTGGGGAGATGGTGGGCTGATTGCTTGATATGGGTAGGTAGGCATCCATTTATTGGCTCGTTCATTCATTCGTTTGCTAAGAACCCATGCTAGGTGCAAAGTGGAGTGAGTATAAGGAGAAATAAGGTGCCAGCTGGACCCTTAAATAGCTTTAGCTTATGAGGGGGATTTATTAAACATTTTGGGATTGGAGACAGAGGAAGGATGCTTCTGTGATGTGTGTGGAAAATCAAGGGAGACTTCATGGAAGAGGTGACATTTGACTTGTGCTTAGAAGGATGTGAACATTTTGAGCTTATAGGGAATGGGAGATGAAGTTCTGCTTCTTGGTTCTTCCGACAGCCCCCACCCTCACCCAACCCCTTCCTTTTGGTAGGTGACTCTCGGGCCAAACCCCCTATCAAGCCTAAGCCCCGGGCCCTGCCCACAAAGCCAGCTCTGCCTGCCAAGCCCACCCTGCTGGTGCCTGTCGGGCCTCGGCCTCCCCGGGGTCCCTTGGCTGAGCTGCCTTCTGCCCGGAAGATGAACATGCTGGCGGGACCCCAGCCCTATGGTGGCAGCAAGCGTTCCCTACCCTTTGCATCAAGACCAACAGCTGAGGCCTCTACTGGAGAAGAAGCCACCCGAGAGGCTGGGAAAGAAGAGATGCCCCCCTTGACACCCCCAGCTCGATGTGCTGCCCCTGGGGGCGTGCGGAAGGCCCCTGCCCCCTTCCGTCCATCCTCAGAGCGCTTTGCAGCCACCACAGTGGAGGAGATCCTGGCCAAGATGGAGCAGCCGCGGAAGGGAGTCCCTGCCAGTCCTGACCGCCTCTGGGGCTCCCGCCTCACCTTCAACCATGATGGCAGCTCAAGATACGGCCCCAGGACCTATGGCGTGGCTGCAGGTCCCAGGGATGAGGATGGTGGGACACTCTGCAGGGGATGGTCCCAGGAGGGGCCGGCAAAATCCCCTACAGAGTGCCCGGAAGAGCACAGCCAGACCCCCAAGGAGAGGTGAGGATGAAGCGGGTGGCCCCGTTTGGGACTGTGACCTTCACTTACAGGTTAGTTGTGCTGGGAGTGCAGGCAGTCCCTGGTCTAAGTCACAAAGCATCCTGTCAGCGGACGGTGTCATTATTCCTGCGTCCTCTTTACAACTGTCATCCTCTTTACAGAGGTGATGTGTGCTTATGGTAGAGTTCAAATGTACAGTATGGAAGTTTATTTTTAGTTTTTTATACTTAGAGCTGAACTTTTCCTCATTTGATCCACAGCCAGGCTGTTGAGTGAAGGGAATATTAGACCCATTTTAGAGATGAGGAAACTGAGGCTCAAGTGACTTCCCAAGGTTCCTCAGCAAGTAAGAGACAGAGCTGGGGTTTGAATTTAGGCCTGTTTGATTCCAAAGTGTGTGTTCTTAACTGCTAGCTCCTGCTGTGGGTGGAGCAGTGTGCCAGGTGTTGGTGTGTGTGTGTGTGTGTGTGAGGATGAAAAGGGCACGGTCTGCCCGTGAGGTGTCTGATGGGAGTGATAAGACGTGAACACACCTTGATGCCAGGCCAGCTAGTGTCACTGCACAGAGATCACGGCCAGGTTGGAGACTGTTGCATGTAAAACACTTCCCCAGAGTTTGTGCCAGTGTACAGGAAGGCTGGCAAGGAGGTGCCCCTGGGGGGTTGGGGGGGGGCACAGGGCATTGGAGGAAGAGGCTGAGGGATTACAGGTGCCATCAGCTGCGCGGAGGCCATCTTCAGGGCAGGAAGAGTCAGCTCGAGGCACAGTTGGACCCTCTGGGCCCTTGGTGGCTCTGCTGGGCTCAGAGGCTCCCCTCTCCCTGCTGCCGTTGTGAAGGACAGAGCGGAGCCCAAAGCTGAAGGCCCCTGCCCCGCTCTGCCCTCCAGCCCTGCCCTTGTCTCACCTGAAAGTGCCTGGAGGACCGGCCTCCCCATTAACCTTTCCTTGTCCCAGGACAGGGCTCCCAGGCTGGGTTCTCCCATCCCTGGCTCCGAGCAGAGCTTAGGAGGCACAGCTTCAACCTTGGAAAATCACTCCTCCCCCTGTGATCCGTCAAGAAGTATTGGCAGGACAGCNCTGCGCACTGTGTGGCCACACTGGAGGCGTCGAGAGGGTGTGTATTAGCATATCTGAGCCCGATAAAGCACAGGGGCAAGGAAATACTTACCTTTCTCTAACACAATGTTTCCCAAACTTACTTGACTGGCATCCAAGGAGCTCGTGTTCTGAACATCTGACTGAGGGAAATTCTACCCTCTGGAAAGTTGTTCTTTGAAGGAAATTTTGGAGGTTCCTCTGGGAACGAGAAGTCCTTGATAGTAGCTCGGAGCCGTCTGGCCCTGAGCCGGTCTGCCAGGCTCGGGTCCTGATTCCGCCACCACCTCTGACCCTGGGTGAGCTCCTTCTGTTCTCAGGACCTCCGATTCGTCGTCTGTACATTGCGAGTCATTTACTCCCAATACTCACAGGGCTGTGTTGTCGGGCTTAGGAGCCAACACAGGTGAAGTGATGGAGGTTTATCTGGCACATGGTCATCACCGAAAAAATGCTCACCACGTGTAGTTGTACCTGTTTTGCAGATTTGGGTAGATGTGTTCATGAAATGAGGCCCTTGGGGACATTTTTGTCATTTTCTTGTGTGGGACAAAGGTTCCTCCCTTGATGTTCATTGGCTGGAATTTTGCCCAGCACAGCTGTGACGAGACCAGCATGGGGGTAGGAGGGACGTGGGGAGAATGTGGGGAGAGCCCGGACCCCCTCTGCTCTGTGTCGAGGGCCATCTTGTCCTGTTGGGAGTGGTGCTCCTGGGTCCCCCAAGAGCTGCTGCATTGCCCTCTCCCCTCTCTGACCTCCTGGTCATTTCCTGCCCCTCCCGCTGGGCCTGTAGACACCTGTGCGGTCATTTTGGGCTCTTCAGAACATCTGAGAGGACCCAGAGATCACTGAGGCAAGCCCTGCATTCCATGGGTGGGTAAACTGAAGCCCAGGGAGGCAGTGTGACTTGCACGAGGGACCCACAGCCTGGGACTGTGGGCTCCTTCGTGTTCCCTAGGGCCTCAGTCTTGGGGTCATCTGTCTGGATGCTTTTTCTGCCTCTCGGGGTCAAGGCTAGTCGCTTCTCCTTTAGACACATCATTCCAGCTCTAGCCCTGACCTCCCTTATATCAGGTCTTGGAGCCTGACACGCTGGGAAGCTGATTCTTTGCATATTTAGTACATACCATTCCCGGAGTTTGCTCCTGGAGTGGGGGTGGGGGTTAGGGTTGGATAGAGTCCAGCCCTCAGGAAACTCAGAGTCCAGATGGGGAGAGGGGTGTAGATGGTATAAGATGAAGTAAGTCCTCAGGCCAAGAACCTGGGTTAAGGTTGATGGTGATTACCTTAAAAATTGATCAAGCGTTAGCTATGTGCTGGGCACACATGTCTGCCAACAAATCCAGCACTGTCTAGGTACTTCTCTCATCTCCATTTCACAGATGAAGAAACCGAGGCTCAGAGTGGATAAATAACTGCCAAGGCCACAGGCATAATAGGGGGTGGAGCCCAAATCTGTCCTGGAGTGACAGCGCTCTGCCCAGGTCAGGAACTGTTTGCCTGCCAGGGAGGGGTTCAGGTTATAGGTGTTCTGGGTGCTCAGAGGTAGGAAAGCTTCTCCTGAGGTGAAGATGAATGAGTGGGGTTTAGACAGGCCAGCAGCAGGGATGATGCACACAGCACCCTGCCCCCCCCCCCGGGTCTCCCCAGAGCCTATCGTGCAGCTCCCCTGCCTCCTGCCCGCCTGGCATGGGGCCAGGTCTCCCTCGGGATGTGGACCTTCCATCTCCCATCCCCTGTTTCACATCCTCTCAGCTCTTCCCCAGCTACACGCTGCTCTATCCCAGGGAGCGGCTTGGGACAGGGCCTGTGCAGGCTGGGCGGGGTGCTGGTGTCACCCTCTCCTGCCCCGGCCTCCCTGATGTGAAGCGGAAGGGTGAGCTGGCTTTGGGCCCCATCCAAGGCTGCTGGGCTTCTGCTGCTGCCTCCGCGCCCTCCCTCCCTGCCCAGACCGCTTTAATTTCCATCTGTCAGCAGCTTGTGGAAGGACAGACTGACACATGTCCTCTCCCGACCAACCCCCTTCCACCCTGGTACCCACTCGCCTGCCTCACTCTCCTCCCCCTCCAGTCGGTCAGGCACTCAAGGCGTGGCCTCACGGTGTGAGCCTGGGGTGAGCGCGTGTGTCAGTGGGGAGTGATGAATGAACAGCTCACACCTTCCCGCATGAGGTGTGTTGTGAGTGTGTGCAGGGTGTGTCTGTGTGTCAGGGCTGGCAGCTGGACATCGTCACGAGCCCCTTGTACTGTGTGTGTGTGTGTGTGTGTGTGTGTGTGTGTGTGTGTGTGTGTGTGTGTGTGTTGAGGGAGCAGCAGGCAGAAGACACATAAGCTGCAATGAGGTGCAGTGACTCCCTGTTTCTCATTCGCTCAGCAAACGTTTGCTTAGTCCTGCTCCTGGCCGGGCCCTGGACCAGGCGCTGGGGGCACAAAGGCAAAAGGGGCCCCATCTGGGCCCTTGAGCTGTCACAGACTGGCAGTGGGGACAAAGAACCTCGACTCTGAGGCAGGGCTGGCACAGGTGGACCCCTGGGCTTGCAGGGCTGAGAAGGAGTGGTGGCTGGCGGAGGGGAGAAGGCCAGCTTCAGAGGAGGAGTTGAATTGCAGGGACAGGGAGTGGAGGGGTGGTAGGGGTGCTTTCCAGGCAAGGGAGCNGCAGGGGGGCTCACAGCCCAGGACCCGCTGATTGGAAAGCCAGCCCCGCTTGGCACCCAGAGCCAGGATGCGGATGTTCAGGACTGGGAGTTCAGGAAGAGGGATTCCCAGAGCATCTACTCCAGCCGGGCTGTGGAGCTCCAGGACCAGGAATTCGGGAAGAGAGATTCGCTGGGTCCTTACGGCAGTCGGGACGGGAGCCTTCGGGACTGGGAGTTGGGGAAAAGAGATTCCTTGGGCGCTTACGCCAGCCAGGACGTGGACGAGCAGAGCCGGGAGCTGGGGAAGGACGATGACCTCGGCAGGTGTGGCAGCCAGGATGCCGAGGAGCAGGAGTTTGGGAAGAGAGATTCTTCACTTGGCACCTTGGGCAGCCAGGGTGCTGAGCAGCCGGGCCGGGATTTCGGGAAGAGTGCCTGGACGAGGGACTACAGCAGCGGTGGCAGCCCCACGGCTCTCAGCCCCCAGGACGCGGGCTCCGGAACGAGAGCCCTGAGCACCGGGTTCAGTCCCGAGGAAGCCCAACAGCAGGACGAGGAGTTCGAGAAGAAGATTCCGGGTGGCGGAGACAGCCTGGGCAAGGCCAGTGGGGATGCAAGCCGGCCTGAGGAGAGAGAGTCGGGGGGCTTGTTCAGCCCCAGCACCCCCGAGCCGCAGGAGGGGGTGCTGGCACAGAGAGACCAGAGCAGCTGGCAGGTCAGCGGTGCCTGCCAGGAGGGTGGAGGGCTTCAGGGGAGACAGGCCCGGGCCCCGAGCCCAGGCGATGCTGACCAGGAAGGCAGGGAAGTGGGGCAGCGAGGCTGGGCCGGCGACTTTAGCCTCAGTGTCGTCCCGCAGCCAGAGGCGCCCTTCAGCCCAGGGCAGCGAGACTGGAGCAGTGACTTCTGCATGGAGGCTACCAAGAGGGGCCATCAGTTCGGCATCATTGGTAAGGACCGAGTGAGCGGTCCTGGCCTGAGCCCTTCTGGCAAGATTGGAGGTGGCCCCTTTGTGTCTCCTGAGAAGACCTCAGCTGGGCCTGTGGACTGGACTGACCAGCTGGGCCTCAGGAACTTGGAGGTGTCCAGCTGTGTGGCTTCCGGGGGCTTGAGTGAGGCCAGAGAGGAGGCCGTGGGACAGATGGGCTGGTCGGACAGCCTGGGCTTGAGAGACGTGGACCTGGTCAGCCGTTTGGAGACTGGAGGGTCTGAGGAGCCCAGGGGGATTGGAGTTGGGGAGAAGGACTGGACTTCTGATGTTGGGGTGAGGGGCAGAGTTTTGGCTGGGGTGGGGGAGGCAGGAGGCCACAGCCAGGCCAGAGAGAGTGGCGTGGGGCAGATCGACTGGTCAGGTGTGCAGGCCGGAGAATTCCTTAAATCAAGGGAGCGTGGAGTGGGACAGGCAGACTGGACACCTGACCTGGGGCTGAGAAACATGGCCCCAGGAGCAGGCTGCAGCCCCAGGGAGCTTGGGGTGGGCCAGGTGGACTGGGGCAACCATCTGGGCCTGAAAAATTTGGAGGTGCCATGTGACCAAGAGACTGAAGTTTCTCGGGAGCCGCGGGGATGTGGAGTGGGGCAGATGGACTGGACTCAGGACTTGGGGCTCCGGATCACGGAGCTCTCTGGGGCCCCGAGTGAAGCCAGGGAGCATGGGGTCGGAGAGGTCAGCCAGTGCGCAGAGCTGGGCCACAGGGACAGCCCTGGCCTGGAGGCCAGAGACCCCTTGGAGGCCAGGGAGCTGGGAGTTGGTGAGACAAGTGGTCCGGAGACCCTGGGCGCAGGTGATGCCTCACCTTCCTTGGAGACCCATCCTGAAGACCCCGGAATGGAGACAGGAGAAGCCCCCGGCTTCGGAGCCAGGTAAGGGAGCACCATCCTGCTGTGGGAGGGGAGGTGTGATGGCTGTCCGAAAAATTGCAGCCTTTCTGGGGTGGGGGGAGAAATAGCTTTCCCCAAGGACTTTTAGAGTTTGAAAAATTGAGACGGTTTGAATTATAAATTTTTTACTTGTTTTTAAAAGTTGAACTGTGACATGCGTATAGGTTGAGTTCCCTTTTCGAATGGTGAGTGTGACGTTTGAGTTGTTACTCTTTTGCAGCCCATGCTTTAGGCTTCCTTGGTGATTTTGTATTGTGACTGTGCCGGAGCAAATGGTGTATGTCACATCTGTGGATGGTTCCTGGTGGGTTCCACTCTCATGCACAACGGCTGTCCCCCACGCCTCTTGGTTCTGAAGCCACGTGGTCCTGGGCCGGGGACCACGGACGCTTTATTGGACGTAGGAAGGAGGACTCTGTGTCTTCTTGGCCTTGGCCATGGCAGGTCTGGAGTGGACAGTGGCGTTCATTGTCTCAAGAGGTTAGGAACGTGGTGCTTCTTGCCTTCCCTGTCTTAAGGCCCAGAAGAAGCAACAGTGTAACAACCGGAAGAACACTGGGACCTGGCCCGGTGACCTTGGCCTTGTTGAAAAAGAACTTTGCAGAGGAACACACTGGTAGTTTTACAAGTCAACCACAGCCTGTCTCAGAGAGTTTTATGTTCTAAAACCAACTGAGGAGCTTTCATACGAGGAAAAGGTGCAGAAAAGGCATTGCGTCTATTTTGTTAACATTGCCATTCACTGGGATTTGGTTTTATTCTTTTGACTGAGTCGAAAGTTTGACCTTTCCCAACCCTGGAGTTTCTCACTGGCCATGGGAGGAAAAAAAGGGAGGTGAGGGGTGGGGGCTGTTATAAGTGTGTTTGTGGGGGGCTGATGGTAGTGGGGGGGG
>NW_017731932.1:697689-704401 GCF_001890085.2 Hipposideros armiger
GACGCACGCCTGTTCCAGGACTCTACGGGTGGGGCTGACATCTGTGTCGGTGTCTGGGGGTACGCTGGGTGGGGGTCTGGGGCTGCTGTCTGTGTTGACCCCCTGCCCGGGCCCTTGCAGAGCCACGAACTTCTCGGGTGCCATCTTCAGATGAGGAGGTGGTGGAGGAGCCTCAGAACCGTCGGACGCGGATGTCCTTGGGCACCAAGGGGCTGAAAGTCAACCTGTTTCCTGGCCTGAGCCCATCAGCCCTGAAGGTACCATCTGATCACTTAGCAGCCGTGTCCCGCTCCGTGGCCAGCTGGCCGCCTGTGTCCAGCGTCGCTTCTCTCCATCGTCTCTTCCTCCCCCATCCCCTTCTTCCCCTTCCTCCTCTCCTTCTGCTCCCTGGTGAGGGCCCTGCTCCACCCCGTGCTGCGTGCTGAGTGGGATGGAAGTAGAAACCAGGTGCATTCCGTGTCCCAGACCTCACGGGGTAGCGGGGAACACAAGCCATGTCCGTAATTAGCTCTGGTAAATGGAAACGTTTAGGGGGCACTGGGGAGGTTCATACAAGGGCTGGGCCTGTTCAGAGAGGTTCTTTCATAACTGCGAGGTAGTGTGGGATGCGAGGGTAGGTGGGGGAGGCCGCATGTAGCATTTGCTCTTAGCTTTGAGGCATAGGAGTTGGCTATGGAGGGTGGGGCGGTGGGAGGCCTTTGAGGCAGAGGGAACGGAATGGGCGAAGGCACAGGGCTGGGCAGTCACCGCTGGCTTTGTCCAGCCGAATTAGTCTGAATGCAGCAGAGTCTCTCCGAGGGCCTGCTCTGTGTAAGACACGGCTCAGCTCTCGGGGGAAGTTTGTCTGTAAGTGATTTCCCATCCCTCCAGGTGAGAGGACTGAAGAGGGGTCCGGACCTGATTCTGGGGGCTCCGTGCTTTTGGGAGAAGGCCTAGCCCTCTGTGATTCCTCTTGCCTGTCCCTCTGACGTGTCTGCACCTGGACTTGTCTCTCAGGCCAAGCTACGGCCCCGGAACCGCTCGGCTGAGGAGGGGGACCCAGCAGAGAGCAAGTCAAGCCAGAAGGAGTCGGCGGTCCAGCGCTCCAAGTCCTGCAAGGTCCCGGGGCTGGGGAAGCCCCTCGCGTTACCTCCCAAGCCAGAGAAATCCTCAGGGTGGGTGACTGGAGCTTGGGGCGCTGACTGACCCCGTTTTACGTAGAAGAAAACTGAGGCTGGGGGGGGAGCTCAATATGCTGCAAATTATCTCTATGGAGTTGGTGGCGGAGTTCTCGTCTCTGCAGCCAGGCCCCGGCTGCCTCTTCCGGTTGGCGGCGGGGTTTGGTGGGGGGTGTCCGTTCCTACCCCCTCTCATTTTGTCCTGCTTTCCTCAGGTCTGTCTTGTGATCTTTACCCTCTGCCTTTTAGGTCAGAAGGATCGTCGCCAAACTGGCTCCAAGCCCTGAAGCTGAAGAAGAAGAAGGTGTGAGGAACCACCGAGGTGAGGGCAGGTCCCTGGGCTTGGGCCGAGCTGGGGTCGGGGTGGGGGGTTCAGGGGTAAGGACGCCCCCTTCGCTCTCCACCCGCTTTTCTCTGCCAGGCTGGAAGCAGGCAGGTGGGGCCAAGCTCCAGAGACTTGGTAGGTCCCTTGGCGTCCCGTCTGTTTTGCCCAGAGCAGGGTGTTGTCTGGCCCAGGATGGACGAGGAGCCTTCCAGCCTTCCTCCCTGGGCCCGAGGACAGTCCCCGTGCCCTGTAGCTGTCCTCAGTGTGCTCCGTCAGCCCTTCTGGCCTGGGATCTCTGGGGCCACTTACCAGGTCCCCAGCAGGGACCGGCTTCACAGCTGAGCGCAGTGGGGACCGGGAGGGGCTCAGGAGGAGGAAGCTAAAGCATCTCCTGTGCCCCGCGCGGTCGCTCCGCTGACCTCTTCTCTTCCCTCCTGGTGCAGGTCCTTCCTAGCCGGCAGTCTCAGGCAGTGCCCGTTCCCGTGGGGTCCCTGGCGAGGAGACAGCTGGAGCCTCCCATGCCCCAGGCTGCAGCCTGTCTCCCTCCACCTCTGAGGAGTGTCTGGGGAGGCACATTTATGCACTTTGTATCACCTTCCCAACTTCCCCCCACCCACCCCTTCTCTCCCAGCCTCCATTCCGTCATTAGTGGTCAAAGGTTCTGGTCCCTCCCTCCCTGGGCTCTCTTCCCGCCTCCTCTGCTTCCTCCTCCAGCCTCCCTTGGGTTTTCTTTTGATACCAATTTATAGCAATTTTTATAAAAGCCTTTGATTTTTGTAATGGGTGGAGCCCGGCCCCACCTCAGGTCTCCCTCCACCCTGCCAGGTGCCCCACAGAGACCAATAACATTTTGCCACTTGAAACAATAAAGTTTTTTGGGAATTGGTGCTGCCCAGGTTGTGGTGTGTGGTCCTGGCATCCTGGCACCCTGTCCCCCGTCCCCCTGTCCAAGGCTGGAGCTGGGAAATGCTGGTCGGAGTCCTGGCCCACCAGGAGCTCGTTCTAATAATGAACATGCCACTACCCGTGTACTCGTGGGCGCAGTGTCCCTGAGGAGGGCGTATGTGTTATAACAGGCGGATTGCTGATTCCAACAACCCCCAAATCTCAGTAGCCTAACACACAGCGGTTTCCTTTCCGTCAATAAACTGCCCGGTCCAGGTGGGCTGGTGGTGGGGCCGCTCTGTGCCTCACAGTCGTTTGGAGCCCAGGCTCCTTCCACATGTTGTGGCTCGGCCACCTGCAGGGGGCCTTGCAGTCCTGGGAGGATCCTGTGGGGGAGGGAGGATCCTGTGGGAGACCCACGTTCCACGGGCCAGCGTTCAGTTCAGGGGAGACTGGGAAATGTAGTTTAGCCGTGTAGCTGCAGAGAGAGGACCTGAAATTGGTGAAAAGTCACCCTTCTCACCATGGGGTTGGTTTCTGTGACCCCTAAAGGGTCCTTTTAGCCTGTCAGCCCATGCATTCTGGGATGTCCCCTGGCTCCTGGCCATCCCCACCCAAACCCCTGGCCATGGACAGCCTGCTGTCCCTCAGCCTAGTTCCCTCCCATCCTGAGTTCCCCAGACTTGTCAGCCTTTGAGGGCTGGCATCACCTTTCCCTGAGCTTTGCTAAAGGGAGAGGCTCCTGTGGACTCACCTTGACGGCCCGAGCAGAGTCATTGAATTGTAGCAGGTCCGACTACAGCTGAATTTAGAAATCATCTCATTCACCAGAGCTTCTTAGCCTTTGTTTTTTTTAGGGGGTATCAGAGCCACCTACCTAATTTGAGAATTTGACCAAAGCTGTGAACTCCAGAAATATGCATGTATTCACGGTTATGCGAATCAGCCAAGGATTCCATCGCTGACTTCCTAGAGCAGCGCTCTTAACCTTCACTGTGTATCACAGCCTCCTGGGCTGCTTGTTAAAGAGTCACGTTCCTGGGCCCACTCAGGGATTCCAGTCCAGTAGGAATGTGAGGATTCTGCATTTTGGGAAGGCCCCTGCAGCAGAGGGGAAAAAAGGCAGGGGCCCTCCGGTGGGTGCCTGGCTGCACCCCTGGGTGGGTCTGTGCCACACAGTCCCTATGCCAGCCCTCCCAGGGCCTAGCGGAGCAAGCTGGCATGAGCTTTGTTCCCTTCTCTCCCATCCCCCTTTCCCTGTAGGGGTAGGACTGGCAGGAGCCCAAGCCAAACACTTAAGACTCATTAGTGGGACAAATGGAGCCTGTGCTGGTCCCAGGGCCTGGGCTCTGCTGGGAGGGAGAGACAGGGCCCTATTTCTGGGGAAGGCAGAGCCAGCTCTGGTGTGTCGGTGGGGGTGCCCCATACTCCCTCTGTCTGAGAAGAGGTTCAGGACTTCTGTTGGGAGGCAGAGAGAGAGGAGGTCAACACACGTGAGCTTTGACCATAAAGGCAGGTAGGTGTCTGGACAACAAACACAGCTGGGAAAGTTATGTTATTCTTGTCATGCAGCCATTTCTCAGACTGGGCCTGAGATTCTTGGGAGTGGCCTTAGAGGGGCAAGGTTTCGGTCTTTTGAACTTGGATTTGGATTTTAGAAACAGCTGAAAGTCACTTGGGTGCCTGGATTGAGAAATACTTTGGGCAAGCAAGCAGGCTGGTCAATTTTGGTAAAAGTTGGCTCTGAAAGCAATTTCTGAGGAGCCGAATAAGCCCTGGAAGAGTCACTAGAATAAGCGTACAGCCTTTCAGGGGACCACTTGGAAGGCAACAGCTCAATGTGTACATAAAGGCATCAAACCCTTTCCTACGTGTTAGAAAGCCGGGCTGCCCCTTCCTGGGGTTTTGTTGCTACTCAGAGACTCTTGTTCCAATCCCATCATAGTTAGAAATGACTCAACACTGTCTCCCCTATTCCTTGCTACTGAGGCCTCACCGAGAGCCTGTCCATGTATAAATTGGATACCAGATAACGGAGGAAGCCTTGGGAACTGAACAGGAGTGGGGCCCAGGGAGCGGTTTCACATTCCCTATGATCCAAAGCTGGAACTGGTGTTTGGGATGCGTTGAGCCCGACGACAAGCTGGCCGTTGCCCATGACCCTTCGTGTTTGGGTGGTAGTGGCGTGGTGTTGCGGGAAGCCTTCTGAAGGGTTGCTGCCCGCTGTGAGCACTTCCTCCAGCGTCCCGTCTCCCAAATGTGCTCCAGCCATCTACCAAGGTCACAGCCCATCCCTGAAAGGGTTAGAGACAGGCAATTCTGGTGTCTGCTTCTGACCCTCAGGGACGCTCTCTGAGCCTTAGCTTTAAAAGAGGTGTAGTAATAGAGTGCAGTACCCTCCCCCCCTTAGTCACAGGGGATATGTTCCAAGACCCCCAGTGGATGCCTGAAACCACAGATAGTAGCGAACCCTATATAAACTGCTTTTTCCTATACATACATACATACATACATACATACATACCTATGAAAAAGTTTATAAATTAGGCACAGCAAGAGATTAACACCAATAACAAATAATGAAATAGAATAATTATAATAATACTGTAATAAAAG
The DNA here is from genome assembly GCF_001890085.2 of Hipposideros armiger. Taxonomy (NCBI): domain Eukaryota; kingdom Metazoa; phylum Chordata; class Mammalia; order Chiroptera; family Hipposideridae; genus Hipposideros; species Hipposideros armiger. Next base: position 702,673 of record NW_017731932.1, read on the forward strand.
TTATGTAAATATGGTCTCTCTCAAAATATCTTATTGTACTCACCTGTTCACTTAAAGGCAGCACTTTAGGGCTTCTCTTTGGCATACCTGAATTGCCAGCATCACTACTCTTGCACTTTGGGGGCCATTGTGAAGTAAAATAAGGGTGACTTGAACACAAGCACTGCGATCCTGTGACAGTCCACCTGATCACCAAGATGGCGACTACGTGACTAACGGGCGAGGAGCACGTACAGCGTGGAGATGTTGGATAAAGGGATGATTCACATCCTGGGTGGGATGGACAGGATGGTGGGAAATTTCATCACACTACTCAGAGTGCTATGCAATTTAAAACTTATACATTATTTATTTCTGGAATTTACTAGGTAATATTTTCAGACCATGGTTGATCACCATTATCTGAAACCATGGAAAGTGAAGTCGTGGGTAAGGAGGGACTACTCTACCTGCTTTACAGAACCGCTTGAGGTCTAAATGATGGTGAATGAACATACCTGGGACAAAGCAAGTGGTCCTGGCTGGTCTGGTCTTGTCTTTCTTTTGTTTGTTTATATGGTGGGAACAGAGGGCCATTTTTGTTTTTCTTGATTCCTAGGCAGGTGGCCTAGAGCAGGCTGACGCTTGACCTGGAAGCTGGTGAACAGGATTTTCTTGGAGCTGATTTGCCTCTGGGGCCTTTCTGAGTCAGAAGTGTCGGCTCACCTGGGACAAGCCCTTTGGCCACTGTAGCAGCTGCCCTGCTCCCGCCCCTCCCCTGCCAGCGATAGCCCAGCACAGACAGGAAAAGTGCTGGCAGGTTTCAGAGGCACACCACCCTACCCCTGGGAGAGTGCCAGGTCCTAGTGGCTAGAGCCTCCTGGGAGAAGAATGATAAAGTGGGTTTTAATTGCTGCCCAAGGAATGACTCTAATTATACTTTTATTTATATAGCACTCTGTCTCCAAAGGGCCAAACACCCATTCATTCTTTTTTNCCAACACAAACACAGACACCCCCGCGAAGCAGCAGATATGTAGTCTGACATGTGCTGGGGGACCCGTGGAGGTGGAGAGATCTGGGCTGAGGGCAGCTGGGGAAGGCATCAGGCGAAGAAGGTGAGGGAGCGAGCTGCGGATGTTTGGGGAACAGCGTTCTTGGCAGAGGGGAACGCAAGCACAAAGGACCATAGTGCTGGGAGGGGTTAGGTGGCAGTGAGGACTCTGAGGTCGCGATCGATGGCATTGGGCTCCACAGGCCCCTCAAGGACCTGGGCCTGAGTGAGAGGCAGAAGCCGTGGAGGACTTTGGAGGAGGGGAGGGACATGCTCTGGTTTAGTTGTGAAGAGTCACCCTGCCCTGTTGGTACCAGGGAGCTAAGAGCAGCAGCAGGGACCAGCAGGGGGCTGTTGGAAGAGTCCAGGGGCACAGTGGTGGCGGCTTGGGCCCTGGAGGTGGCCGGGGGTGAGATGGTGAGAAGTGGCCTCTCTCGATGGAATTTGAAGGTGAAAAGGACAGGAGTTGCAGGTAGATTGACAGCAGAGACAGCGTGCAGGATCAAGGATGATGCCAGGGCTTTTGGCCTGAGCAGCCGGAAGGATGAGGTTACCGTTTAGTGAGACGGGGACGTCTCAGGGCGAAGCAGGATCCCAGGAGATGCGAGGAGTCTGCTTCGGGATACGTTGAGTTTGACATGCCTTTCAGACATTCACGTGGCAATCTTGAGCGGCCAGTTGGCTCTTTGAGTCTGG
>NW_017731932.1:708936-712111 GCF_001890085.2 Hipposideros armiger
CAAGTGTTGGTTTTTATGAATGTTATTACTGTTGAGCTCAAGACCTGCCTTGTGGACCGGCAGCCAAGGCCCAGACCAGGCAGAGCCCTCTGCAAGGTTACCCAGCAGGTTGGTGGCTGGGCGCGAGAGGGTCAGCTCCGGGCCCAGTGCCCTTTCTCTTACCAGGCTGCCTCTGAGTTTAAGGGCTGGGGTCCAAGTGGCTTTTGAAATGTAATTTTTGGACCCAGCCTTGGCTGCAGGGGCGGGGCTGGACGGAAGGAGGAGCCCGAGGGCCTCAGGGTGGAGGGGGAGGAAGGGGAGGGGCAGGAAGGAGTTAAGACCGAGCTGGCTTCTGCAGTAGGTGTGTCTGTCCCGGGATGTGGGTGACTCAACTGGCTTCTGGGCGGGGCCACCAGAGCTGCAGCTGCTCTGGAGGGAGCAGGCCGGGGTGAGCCTGAGCCCAGCCAGAGCCGTCCGACAGGTCCGGGCGAGGGGAGCAGCCCAGCCCTGTCCCGGCGCCCAGCCATAGCCAGCAGCGCGGGGTGGGTGTGGGGGGGTGGCAGGGGCCATGGCCCGGCTTGGGGACCGGGAGCCCAGCTTGTCTGTCTTGGAGAGGCTGCTGGCCAACGCAGCGCTACGCGATGAGGCCGGCAGGCTCCATAGCCCTGAGGCCAGGGCTCGGCCGCCCGCTGGAGTGAGTCACGGAGTCTGGGCTGTGGGGTGCAGGGAGTGAGCCCTGACTGGCTCTTTTGCTGGTGCTGGAGGCTGTCCCTCTTGTCTCCCCCACCCACCTGGGGCCCCCGAGAGGGATGGAGGGACGAGAGGGATGGAGGAACGGTCTTCCTGGGGAGGGCTGGGCAGAGGGGGTTTTCCTTAGGGAGGGAGGGGTTGGGGACTCATGGGGGGCTAGAAGGGCCGTGGTGGTGGCATCTGGCAGTGGAAAGGAGATTGGGGAGGGGCTCTGAGTCTTGCTGTCTCCTAATTGAAAGTGTACCCCACACCCCAGATAGCCTATCTCTTGGCAGATAGCCAAATGTTGCCCAAGGGCTGTAAACATGACCGTGGGTCAGTGATTGAGTGCCCTGTGCTATGCTGAGGACTTGGCTTAATGGGCCCTAACCGCCCATGCTGTAGGAATGATCTCTGCTTCAGGATGAGGGCCCTTAGGCCCAGAGTGGTTAAGTGATTTCTTTACTCAAAGGTCACACAGTTGGGATCCAAACCTAGGCTTGCGGTTGCCAGCGAGGGGCTCTCAGGCACGAGGCAATGCTGCCTCTCATTCTGCGTTGACTCCCACCCTGACTGACTCTAAGCATTGTTTCTTTGTCTTTCTTCTTCTGATTTCCAGGGACTCCTTGGCTGGGCCCAGAAAGATCTGCAGAGTGAATTTGGGATTGCAGCAGGCCTACAGCCTAGCAGGTTTAGCCCTTCCAGCTGGTCCCAGGACACTTCTCAGGACTATGGCCTTGGGGGTGCAAGCCCTAGAGGGGACCCAGGCCTTGGAGAGAGGGACTGGGCCAGCAAGTGTGGGCAAGGAGTGNGACAGTAGGATGAAGGAGCAGCTGAGGGTGGTGTAAGACAGTGACTAATGGTGCTAAAGAGAGAAGCGAGGGCAAGAGGGGTCCGGGGACAGTGAGAAGGAAGGAGGGTTAGTGACTGTGCTTCCCAGAGGGGTTGAAGGATTGAGGGAGGTGGGGGGATGGCAGAGGGACCTGGATGGATAGGAGGTGGGGAAGGGTGAGTGGGACACTTGCAGTGGAGTCTGTAGTGGGCTACAGTTATGGATGAGGACCACGTCCTGGGAGAGGCGGGCCACAGCCGTCAGGCAAGGGAGACCAAGGGACGGAGCCAGGATGCTGGAAGGTCGGCTGTGGCCCTTGGAATCACCACAGATTATAGCAGTGTCATAATGTGTAGGTGACCCCGGGGCTGCGCTTTTCAGGGAATGAGGGGTCTGCAGGGGCTCTACCGGGAGAGGCTGTGAGTGCTGCAGTTTAAGGGCATGAGCTTTGAAACTAGAATTTTGTAGAGAGAAGGGATGGAGGGAACGGAAGGCGCCCTGAGAAGCAAGCAGGATGCCTTCCTCTGCCCAGGGCCAGAAGGTGATAATGTGGGAGAGAGTCCCGTTGGAGGGGGCGGCCAAGGGAGGCGTGACCTCTGGGTTGGCCTGACCAAAGGTCAGATGGAGCAAGACTCACTTCACTGTGTGGGGCCAGGCCGAGTGCGGTGGTGAAGGAATGCCAGGTGCTTGGTCCCCTCTGCCCCCCATTGGCCACAGCGTCCATTCCTTGCAAGTTGTGTCCCTAGAGGCCATGTGCACACATCTCATTTACTCATTACCTACCTGTGTGAGGCGGATGTTCCGATGCACAGAAGGGGAGGCTGAGGCTCAGACACACCCAGTGACGCCCCTGCGGGAGGGCCTACAGCTTATGAGAGGCAGTGCCGGGTGACTCCATGCCAGGAGCCCCCACGTCCCCCGGCGCCTTTGCCTGAAGTCCCCGGCCTGCCTGCTTCCTCGGGCAGTGCTGGGCCCTGTGGGTACACAGAGCAGGGTGCGCAGCCCCACACCCACCCTGAGCTGCTCCCGGGAGCTGGGCTTGGAGGCCTGCTCTGAGGCAGGACCCCCGCATGCCCAGGTGGTCAGGTTCCCAAATTTCCTTTTCCCTTTATAAAGCCAGTGTCCTCGACCCATGAACCACAGACTCTTAGGACACCCTTCGATGAGTTTTGGGGTGGGTGGGAGGGAGGACTTGAACCACATGAAATGGTGTGGGTGAGACTATGAATAAGGCTGTGTGCGTTTTCTGGGGAGACGGCCTAAAGGAGGGGTCTGAGAACCCTGAGAAGCTTAGGAAGCCCTAACTCATCTTTGGGGCCTTTCCCAGCTGTCCTGAGAGGACCCCCAGTTTCCTCCTGTCTGTGGAGTGAGAGTGTGAGGAAGCAGCTGACTTGCTGTCCATATGGGCTTGGCAGGGGCCTCCCCCCAACACCCGAGAGGCGAGTGATGGCCCTTGACCTTTCTCTTGCAGGTTTCCAAGCCCTGGGTCCCTTCAAGTCCAAGCCCCACCTCAGAGAGTGGAGGCTCCGCCAGCCCAGGCCTTCTTGCTGAAGCCTCAGGCCCAGTCCCTGGGTCTCCCCAAGTTCACTCAACCGACGAGAACACGCCTCGCCACTTTCAGCTTCCGGAAGCCCC
>NW_017731932.1:712439-713344 GCF_001890085.2 Hipposideros armiger
GAACATATTCATCGTAGACCACTCAGAAAACACAGAGAAGTAAAATTAGAAATTGCCTGTAACTTGACCACCCAGATATACTGTAACATTTTTAAAAATAAAAGGATACTTTTTATACTGAGATTTATATTTACAAAAAAACGTTGCAAAAATAGTAGACAGATCCGCTAAACCCACACCCAGTTTTCCTGAATGTTAATATCTTAGTATGGTACATTGTCACAACTAATGAAACAATATCGATGCGCTATTATTAAAGTCCATACTTGAGTCACATCCCTTGGTTTTTACCTATTCTCCCTTTTCCTCTTCCAGGATTCCATCTGGATCCCACATTACATTTGGTTGTCATGCCTCCTTTGCGTACTCTTGACTGTGACAGTTTCTCACACTTCCCTTGTTTTGGGTGACCTTGACAATCTTGAAGAGCACTGGTCTGGTATTTTGTAAAATGTCCTTCAATTTGAGTTTCATGTTTTTCTTGTGATTAGACAGGGGTTATAGGTTTTCGGGGGATGGAGGTGCCCTTCTCCTATCAAACGTACATGCTATCGATAATGACTTATCACTGTTCGTTTTAACCTTGATCCGCTGACTGAGGGAGTGTTTGTCAGGCTTCTCTGAAGGCACTCTTTCCCCCTTTTCACCGCTGTGTTCTTTAGAAGGAAGTCACTAATTTTGGCATTTCCACGTATTGGCTTCTAGTTTTAGCCTTTTCCCCCTCACCCCGCCAAGGAAAGCCACATTCCAAGGGGCACTTGTTAATTCTTGGCACCTATAGGTCTTGCCAGGAAGTGGGATCTGGATTCTAGCCTTGACACTTTTTATGTTCTTAATTTCTGGAGATCTTAGCACGTAGGCACGTATCACCGTTTGAAATGGGTCTGTGTTTTGATCTCAAAAGT
>NW_017731932.1:716334-718533 GCF_001890085.2 Hipposideros armiger
GGTCAGTTTCCTCTGAGGCCTCCCTCCTTGGCTTGTAGATGGCCGCCTTCTCCCTGTGTCTTCACGTGGTCTTCCCTCTGTGCGTGTCTGTGTCCTAATCTCCTCTTCTTCATAAAGATACCAATTATATTGGATCAGGGCCCACCCAGGTGACTTCATTTTAACTTAATTACCTCTTTAAATACCTTATCTCCAAATACAGCACAATCTGAGGTATTGAGGTTCGGACCTCAACACATGAATTTGGGGGTGGGGTACAACTCAGCACATAACAGGAATTGACTGTGGAAAAGGGGAGAAATGGGCCTGGATGGGAGGGTGGGGGTGTTGTAGACAAATCAGAAAAGGCCTTGACTGTCAGGCGTGGGCTTCACATTTTAGGACTTACAGGTGCTGGCACCTGCTCTGGCCTCTGGAGGCCAGTTGGAAAGTGAAAGCATCTCTTGTCCCCAGTGCCCTGGAAATTCCAGGAGTGGTGAGATCTCTCAGGCCTACAGCCCTCAGGGCCAGTCACTGGGGCCGCACCCCAAGGAGGGGCAGGCGTTGGCCCTCTGCCCCGGCTCTGTGAGAGTCCTGCCCAGCTGGGTGGGTCCCAGAAACTTATCAACTAGAAAACATTCCTGCTTTCCAGAGACTCCCACCTGGACGGGGCTGGTTGTATAAAGCCCTCACTAAGGAGATCTGATGGGCCATGTGGAGAGCTCTGCCCCCCCAGGGAGGGAAAGAGGCAGGATTCTGCCTTTAAGGCTTTCACCCACCCTGGGTGTCAGGGGAGCCTGGTTCCCGCTGTGGTGCCGACGTCCCGGGCTGGGCGTCAGGTCTGAGGGTCCAGGCGCCTCTCTGGGTGCACGTTCAGGTCCTTCCACCTCTCTGCTTCCTGCTTTCCTCTTCCATAAAGTGAGGGGTCAAAATAAAATCACTAAGGGCCTGGCCCTTCCGTCACTGACTTGAGGATCCTGAAACTGAGAAGGAAGTGGGGGCGGAAGGGCCATATGGGAGCGTGTGTGGAACCGTGCTCTCACCTCCACCCACCAGCCAGGATGGGGAGGCCTGGAAATCTGCTTTTCTAGGGCATGGAAAGCTGGCTGAAGCGGGCCTGGGAGGCGGGGAGCGGCGGGGAGGAGGGGTACTCACGGTGGATAATTCTTTTTAAAATCTTTTATTGCCCTAGTATGTCCAGTGCATGCAGTTTCAGCGTAGAGCTTGAAAGGCTTCTCGTAAATACGTTTTCATAGCCACGACTGGCATCCACGTGTAGAATGAAGCAGAGCCCGGGAGCCTCTCTTGCTTGTACGTCTCTGCAGCTCAGCCCCAGGTGACCACTGTTCTGACCACCGATCAGTTTTGCCTGTCGTTCAACGTCACATAAATGGAATCACACCACATGCACTCTTTTGTGTCTGACTTCTTTCACTTGTTGTTATGCTTGAGAGAGAGATTCCTGGATTCTGCAGGAAACAGCGAAGGCCTCGCTCAGATAACCTTTCCCACACATGCCCCTGAGCCCCCTCCTCCCTGAAACGCGACATTCCTCTGGGCGGAGGAATTGGTGATGCAGGACTTCCTAGGCTGAAGCATAAAAGGTGATGCAGCCTCATCCCACCTTATCTGCTGGGACACTGGTGCGCGGAGCACTGGGCCACGGGGTAAGAAGTCTCACTACCCCGAGGCCACCATGCTGTGAAAAGCCACGCCACATGGGGAGGCTTTGCTGTGTGCTCTGTCATTTGTCTGTCTTGGAGCCTACCTAGGCCAGGCACACGACACGTGAGTGAACAGGCCTCAGAGGATTCCAGCCCCCAGCTGTCATAGCACAGCCTGCCTTGCAGTCGTCCTAGTTGAGGCCCCAGGCATCATGGAACAGGGACGAGTCATCCCCTTGGCCGCCCCCGTTCCCAAATCTGTGACCCACAGGATACAGATACATAATAAAATGGCTGTTTTAGGGGTCGGCTGAGTGGTTCAGTGGGTTAAGAGCTCACTCAAGAGTGCGAGCTCTGAGCAACAGGGTCACCGGGTCGATTCCTGGCCCGAGCTGAGCTGCCGCTGAGCTGCCAACAGGTGGCAGGATGGCTCAGCTAAAAAAAAAATTAAAATTAAATAAATAAATAAATAAAATGGCTGTTTTAAGCTGCTAAGTTTGGGGATAATTTGTTACCCCGATAATAACTGGAGCACAGGGTGAGACGTGGCTGGACT
>NW_017731932.1:722328-727016 GCF_001890085.2 Hipposideros armiger
GGGTTGTCACTTCGAGGGGTAAAAAGTATAACTATTGCACTGTGTTGTATAGCTGAAACTAATTCTAAAAAATGTGTATTTCATAATAAAAATAATTTAATTAAAACAACAACAGTTTTATTGAGATATTATTTACATACCATACAAATCACCCATTTAAAGTGTGCAGTCCGAGGGCATTTAGTTACAGTTACAGAGCTGTGCCACTTATCACCACAGTCAATGTTAGGACATTTTCATCACCTTATAAAGACACCTTTCACTCCTCAGTCATAATCTTCTCCTCTTCCCCTACCGTCAGCCCTAGGCAACCACGGACCTACTTCCTGTCTCTATAGATGTGCCCGTTCTGGACATTTCAAATAAACGGAATCATGCAGTATGTGGTCCTTTGTGACTCGTTTCTTTCACTGAGCGTAATGTTTTCAAGGTTCATCTACGTTGCAGTGTGTACCATTCCTTTTATTGCCAAATACCACTCCTCACATGGCTATACTATATTGTATTTGATACACATGTGGGTTGTTTTCAGGTTTTGGTTGTTATGAATAACATTTTGAACACGTGTGTACCTGTTTTGGTGGGGACATAGACTTTTACATCTATTGGGTATGTTACCTAAGAGTGGAATCACTGGGTCATATGTTAACTTTATATTTAACTTTTTGGGACCTGCCAGGCTGCTTTCTATGCAGTGGCACCATGTTACGTTCCCCGCAGCAGTGTGGAGGGTTCTGGTTTCTCTACAGCCTCACCAACACCTGGCTTTTTGATTCTAGCCATCCTGGTGGGTGGGAAATGGTGTGTCTTTCCGGTTTTGCTTTGCATTTCCCTGATGGCTAATGAACGGTGTCGATCGATCATCTTTCATTTGCGTGTTGGTCTTTTGTGTATCTTCTTTTGGAGAAATGTCTGTTCTGACTCTTTTCTGATTTCTCTCTTTTTTTTTTTTTAGCTGAGCCATCCTGCCACCTGTTGGCAGCTCAGCGGTAGCTCAGCTCAGGCCAGGAATCGAACTGCTGTTGCTCAGAGCTCACACTCTTGAGCAAGCTCTTAACCAACTGAGCCACTCAGCCGGTCCTTCTCTTTTTGTTCTTGAGGTGTAAGAGGTCTTAATATAGTCTTGATATGCGTTCCTTATCCTGGTTTATTTTTAAGAATCTTTAAGCAATGCCATTTCATAACTTCCCTGTCCCCTATGTTTACTGGCTGGAGAATTGTATCAGGCGCAAAACATTGGCTCATCCATGAGGCAGAGCTCACACCCCTTTGGAACCAACAGTTCACATACATTCTTGGGGCCATTGAAACAGACAAGATCCTCCTGGCTCCCTTTTTCCCCCTCATTTATTTTTTCTTGAGCTTCGCCTGAATCCATGGGTCTCAAGTGGCGTAGAGTGAGGTGCATATCAGAGTCACCATGGGACTTTTGCAACCCTCACAGCCTCACCTACCCCAAGAGCCCCATGTGCTTTCCTCTTCCCTCCACACCCCCACTCTCTTTTTCAATACCACTGTCCTCAGAGGATCACTTTGAGAGTAACCCTGGCATGGCAGGAAACGGCCCCTGGGTGGCAGCAAAACTGAGATGAAGGCCCAGGGATTCTTAGACAAAGAAAAACAGTATGGAAGTTCCCCCCAAAATTAAAAATAGAACTACCATATGATCCAGCAACCCCACTTCTGTCCATACAGCCAAAGGAATTGAAGTCAGGATCTTGACTAGCTTTCTGCACCCCCATGTTCATTGCAGCCTTCTTCACAATGGCCAGGACACGGAAGCAACTTAAGTGTCCATTCACGGACAAGTGGGTAAAGAAAATGTGGTCTAGACACACAATGAAATATTATTCAGCCTTAAACAAGAAGGAAATCCTGTCGTTTGCAGCAACACAGATAAACCCAGAGGACATTATGCTACGTGAAATAAGCCAGAACACAGAAGGACAAATACTGAATGATAGAATTTATATGATAAACCTAAAATAGAAGCAGAGAGCAGAAGGGTGGTTGCCAGGGGCTGGGGGAAGGAAGAAACGGAGAGGTATTAGTCAAAGGGTACAAAGTTTAGGTTACACAAGATTAATAAGTACTAGGGATCTGTTGGATGGCATAGCGCCTATGTTAACAGTACTGGATAGTCTACTAGAAAATTTGCTAAGAGGGTAGATCTCATGTTCAGTGTTCTAATCTCAAAAGAATGATGAGCGCAGGAGGGAACTTTTAGAGACGATGGATATTTTTATGGTATAGCATAGATTATGGTAATGAGTACATACTTATCCGCAAGCCCATCAAGTTGTATACATTACATATGTACAGCATTTTGTAAGTCAGTCATACCTCAATAAAGCGGTTTAAAAAAAGAACGAACGAACGTTCCCGTCTTGCAGGCAGCCGCGTGCGAAGCTGGGTTAGGGGGTCAGATTGTTCTCCGGCTGAGGCCAGGAGTACAACTTAGTGCGAATTGATCATGCCCTGGGGAGGAAGGAAGGGACAGTGGCATCTCTTCGTCTCCAGGAAGGATCTCGGCAGCATCCCTGAATGTTTATTAAGCTGTAATGTTGAGCCAGGCATTGTGCTAAACATTTTCTACTCCTTATCGCGTTAAATCCCCACCATAACCTTGTGGGTTAGGTGCAGCTCATCCTTGTGTTCCAAAGCGAGCCCAGGTGGATTCACTTGCCAACTTTCACCCAGCTAGCAGGTGGCAGAGCTCGGATTCAAACCCAGGCTTTCTGCCTTTAACACCTACACTTTTAAATTCCTCCTTCTCGATGCCCAGGGCACCCTAGCTCTTGCATCCAAATCCCGTTGATATTCATTTTCACATCATCAGTTTCCATAGAAATTTGCATGGGAGGCAGCTGAGCTGTGGAAGAGAGAGCGCTGAGCATGGATGCAGAAAGCTGGCACCGAGACAGGCTCTCGCACACGCAGGTTTTGTGTGACTTTGGTCCATTACATCATCTTTCTCTAAATTTCCTTACCGTACAATGGAGATAGCGTACCTACGTCATCGTGTTATTGTGAAGGTCAAACGAGATTATGGCTGTGAGAATGATTTGTAAACGCTCCGTTGGAAAAGTCAGGGATTGTTATTCTTATTACATTGTTCCCTTAATTCAGGTCAAATCCTGTAATTAGCAGCCCCAAACCTAGATAACAAGAGTCTCAGCCAAGAAGTTCAGTGTTGGCTCACTTTTTCGGAGCAATATTCAAGACAATAGAAATGGGGCACCACCCTCCGTGCTGGAGTTTGGAGTTTATGGCACTTGGTTAATCACAGAATCCCAGCCATCCCTCCCCACTTCCCAGCCATCAGCTTGGATCTGGGTCCTTTTGCCTTCANTGGCAGCCCAGCTCCAGGTCGAGCTGTTGTTCACCATCTTAGCTGTAGAGGGCGCAGTGTCACTGGCCCTCATGTGGGATCTGAACTGGGGCCCTCTGGCATCCCAAGCCAGCTCTTAACCAACGCGCCACTCGCCCGGCCCAAAACCTGCTCTTTTGAGCTCAGTGGCTGCTTCACAGCCCTGCCTTGACCTCATCCTCTGCTCCTTTTTCAGAGCTTCTCTTATTGGTTTTAGTCCACTTGTCAATTAATTCTCTGCCTTCGCCACCCCCCAAAGCAAAATGCATTTCCGGTTAAAGGCGTGATTCCTCTCCCACATCTTTGCCTCCCTATTGGAGACCCCTGAAGGGGGAAGGAGTGAAATATTTGGGAAGTATGGTCTCCGGCATGTGCAAGGAGATGGCATAGCACAGCCCAGGCACATAGAATCCAGAAAATGTGTGTATCAAAAGCATTGTCATTTCCTGTCACCGCAGGTGTTGTCTTTGTGGCCTCTGGATGGGGACACCACTCAGGGAGCAGGGCTTTGGCACCTTGGCTCTTGCAGCTCTTTTCTGAAGACCCAGCTCTGGGTCAAGCTCTCTATCTTCATTATGAAATGTCATCCTTGCTCTATGGATAGAGTATAGCACAGCACGTAAAACGATAGACCTGGCATAGTGGCTCGGCCACTGCCCAGCTGTGTGACCATGGAGCAGTTGTCTGGCCTCTCTGAGCCTGAGTCCCCACTTTCGTGAAAAGGGCAGGAGGGGAGCTTATATGATAGGCATTATGATTGGCTTTTTTCATAGGAGAAGAAAAAGCCTGAGGTCGTGGCGCTGATCAGTGGAAGAGACGTGGGGCCAGTTTGGGTCTGTCTGTCACTGAAGCTCATGCTCCTCCCACTCCGTCTCTTTGTCTTTAGAGCAGGTGCCTGTGGGTCTGGAGCTCATGCATGGCCTTGCAGAGCTTCATGTCCTGCCCAGGCTCACAGCCACATCCCAGGCTGTGTGATGTCTTCCAGGCTCCGTGAACCCAGCCGTGATGGCCACTGTCAATGAGCTGCCCTAGTCACTGAGGGACCCTTGGGGCCCCGGGGGTGCAATACAAGTGCCCTGCCTTCCAGAAAGCCCTTTTTTTGTTTGTTTTTTTTGTTGTCCCTCTGATCTAGCCTGGATGCAGGGGATTGGAACCTGCCCTTGCCTCAAGCAGATGTCCAAGGAAGAATCTGATTTGTTTTATTTATTAAAACAGCTCTATTGAGAGAAATCAAAGAAGATACAAATAAATGGAAATACATACCATGTTCATGGATAGGAAGAATTAATATAGTTAAAATGTCAATACTACCTAAGGC
>NW_017731932.1:731701-761823 GCF_001890085.2 Hipposideros armiger
CCCCCCCCCCCCCCCGCATCTGTACTGGCTGACTGAGCTGTCACTGTCTTTACCTTTTGCTGCCTCCTTGGCAGGGGTTGTGTGGTTCTTTGTGGCAGAGACAAGCTGTAGTCACCAAATGTCCACATACTCATTGGTTGGGGCAGTGAAGTGTAAGCACAAATGACACGTGTTTCTTGTAGGCGGAGGTTGGTAAAAGTCAACTTTCCCCATTCCATGTCTCCTGTCCCCTGTTGCAGGCCACCTATAAGATGGAGGAAGACCATTTGACCCACATCAATCTGTGACGTGAACACGAAATAACTCTTTGCTGTGAAAAGCCGCTGAGATTCGGGGGTTCATTTGTTAAGTAACAGAGCCTCGCATTGGCCCAGACAAATATATTTCCTGCTATCAATCTACATAGAGGAGAGGAAGAAGGACCTCTTCTAGGCAGAGCAGCATGAGTAAAGACTCAGCATTGTCAAAGGGAGACTGAGAAAAGGGGGTGTGGGTGGATCAGGGGCTCCTTGCTCACAGGGCCCTATAACGTGGCGGTGGGGGTCACGTGCTTTGGTCTTCGCTCTGCCATTGACTGGCCGCGTGGCTTGGACAAATGACTCTCTCTGAGCCTTGGTTTCCTTAACTGTAAATTGCAGACAATAACAGCACCCAGTAGGGTAAGTGCCTGATGAAAATTAGCCATGCTAAATGTCAGTCATTGTTATGATAAGGGAGGACTGGGGAACTGATTTCAGCACAAAGAAAAGTGCTTTCTATTCTTACCGTAATCTGGAGGGTAAGATGGTAAAGAGGAGAAGACAAGGAGACAGGGTTCTTTTTTGAGGGTATCTAGAACTAATGCATCCACCATGCATCCCATCCACCCATCCATCCATCCATCCATCCACCCACCTGTCCTTCCTTCCTTCCTTCTTTCCACCTACCCATCCACCTATTCATCCATCCATCCATCCATCAAACTAAAACATTAAAAAACAAAAATCTGCCCTCAGAACCTTGCTCCCATCAGCGTCTCCAGCTGGCCAAGAAATGGGTTGGGCAGTGAGGAGAAAGACAAGGCGTGTTATGGGCTGAATTGTGTCCCCTCATTGCCAAATCCACATGTTGGAGCCTTAACCCTCAGGACCTTGGAATGTGTGGCTTTTGGGATATGGTCTTTAAAGAGGTAATTACATTAAAATGTGGTCATCAGGGTGTGCCTTAATCCATATGACTGGTGTCCTAATAAGAAAAGGAAATTTGGGTACAGACATGTCAGAGGGAAGACCATGTGAAGACACAGGGAGAAGGCGGCCCTCCACAAGCCAAGGAGAGAGGCCTCAGAAGGAACCAACCTATCCACACCTTGATCTTGAACTTCTCATCTCTAGAACTGTTAGAAAATAAATTTCTGTTGTTTAAGCCTCCCAGTCTGTGGTATTTGTCATAGCAGCCCGAGCAACTAAAACTGATAGTGAGAGGCACAGAAAGGGCTCCTAGGGACTTCCTCTCCCACCTCCCTCCTGAGGCCCTAGAGCTGAGAAAGTAGCCTGCGGTCTCCTCTCCTTGGACACAAGTGACAGGAAGAGAGTGTGAGAGAAAAAAACAGAGGTCCTGGGAACAAAGGGGCTTTGTCATGCTCCTGCGTCTTTCACCTGTACTGGGATGTGGGTGAGTGAAGTGTGAGACGTCTTGAACCAGGCTGGAGTCAGAAGTCCTGGGTTCTCATGCCCTGACACCACCCTTCCTGGCTGTGTGACTTTGGGAAGGTTACTTACCCTCTCTGTGCTCATCACTAAAATGAGGATGGTAAGTGTACCTGCTCCAACGGGCTGTTGTGGAGATTAAATGAGTCTTTAGAATACTGCCCGGCACAGCGTAAACGCTGTGGAAGTGCTCTGAGCGTGAGGATTACGCTCCCATTAGAACCACGCTCTTAAAATGGGAGGACTGTTCCTGGCCCCATAAGGATGGGCTAAGGCTGAAACAGGACATCTCATGATGTTTCAAGACATTGGATGCGAAAGAATCCACAAATGTACTAGCTGTTGAATTATTAACTTGGTCGAAGTCCTGGTTGGGTCACTCATTTGAGAGGTCACATAAACTCTGTGTTTTGGTTTGCCCTTCTAGGAAACGGCTCAGCTGACTCTTCTGACTCCTGCCTGCCTCACAGAGTCATCGCGAAATGCAACCGAGATGGCAATTGTGACACTCAAGCTTTCTAAAACTCAAGCTTCGTATCAGCGTGAATATGCACCCCCAAAGACGAAATGAGAGCTCCTGTCTGAGTGCTTGCCATTATTTGGGATTCTTCTAAGTGGCTTACATATATTCCTCACTGAGTCTTTACAGTGACTCTATGAGCTGGGCCCGATAATTCCCCGTCTTATACATGAGAAAATTGAGGATACGGGGATTCAATAACTTGCCTGAGGTGTTTACCAGTAACCGTGATGCTGGGATTTGCATGCAGGACTCCAACACGGGTGCTTAACTACAGGGCAGTGCTGTTCAGGAGAACTTTCTGTGATGATGGTGACCTTCCATCTGCCCTACCCGACACACTAGCCCTACTGAGCACGTGCAACAATGTGGCTAGTGTGACGGAGGAACTGAATTTTTAATGTAATTTAATTTTAATTAATTAAAACTTGAATTTAAATAGCTGCATTCGGCTCAAGGCTACTCTATTGGACGGCAGGGCACTAGGCTATGCGGCCCGCCGAGTCATGTGCTGACTCTACATTTCAGACAGCACACAGATGAGTCAACAGGGGGGTTCTCCAACCGTCACAGCTACTCAGCCAGGTTGCCGGGACTCCAATTCTCTGCTCTTGGCTTGAACCCCAGGCTTCAAGCCAGCCCTGGTTTTTTCCTGCTGGCCCTATGAAGGAAGGCCGTCCATTCCTAGAGGTGACAAAGGTCAGGGGATTTTCCCAGGGAAGCCACCAGACCTCCCATTTCCCGGTGGGAGCTGGCAGGGGAGGCTGAGCGCCCCTCCTTGCTCTCCCAACCCCAAGTCCTTACCAGCTGCCAGCTTCGAGCTCTGCTTCCTCAGCAAGGGAGCGAGGCGCTGGAGGGAAAGCCCAGACGACGCTGCTGCTTTGCCTGCCTGAGCGGGAAGCTGAACTGGCCCTCACTCAAGGCTTAATTAGCTGAAATAACTGTGAATAATAATCTTTAAAATGAGAGCGGTTTAAAGCTCCGGCTGTGCTGCTTCTGATTCTTCCTCCGCCTGGCATGAGCACGCCGCCGTTGCCAGCTCAGCTGTGCCAAGTCGGCCAGCCCGAGCGGGACTGCTCCCGTGTGCCCCGCGGAGCCCTCCGCCTGCCACTCTCTGCGTGATGGGCGGGGCACGGCCCAGCGTCTTTGGGGGACCAGCTCTGCGTCTGTGAGATGGAGACCCGACCCATCGCAGAGCAGCAGGTTATCAGGAATTCAGTGCGAGGCTTTGCAAACCATAAAATACTCTCGAACTGTTAGATGGGCCGCGCGGTTGTCGCAGACTAGGGGATGCTGGCGATCCCTGCCAAGTGACCTTGAGCATTGCACTTCCTGGCTCTAAGCCCGTTGCCTTCTCTGGAAAATGGAGAACGCTCACTTCTTCCTGCTCGTCCCTCGTCCATCAGATGAGAACAGCCATTTTTTCACACCCAAATCCTTCAGCTCTCCAACCTCTGCATCCATCCCCACCCTCTGGGACCCGGAGCTGCTGCCCTCCTGCCTAAGACTACTCCTTCCACCTCTGCTTAAGATCCCTCCCTCGCTTGGAGGAGCGCTCACCCCTTTTTGCAGTCATCTGTTTTACTCTTTCTTTCAACAGGACCTTCTGTTGACTTCTATTTAAAAAATAACAGCCTTGTTGAGATATGATTCACATGCTATACAATTTCCCTCCCCCCTCCGCAAACGCATGAGCAATTACTCCCCTTCCCACATCCCCTCCCCTCATCCCTAAGCAACCATTAATACATTAATATACTTTCTGTCTCTATAGATTTGCCTACTCTGGACATTTTAAGTAAATGAAATCGTACAGTGTGTGATTCTTTGTTACTGGCTTCTTTCACGGAACCTAATGCTTTCAAGAATCATCCATGTTGTAAAGGTACCTCGTTCTTTTTTATTGCCGAATAATATTCCATTGTATGGGTATGCCATCTTTTACTTGATAGGCATTTGGGTTGTTGTTTCCACTTTTTGGCTCTTATGAATAATGCTTGCATGGCCATTTGTGTGCATGTGTTTGTGTGGACATATGTTTTCATTTCTCTTGAGTATGTACCTAGGAGTGGAATTGCTGGGTCATATGGCAGCTTTATGGGTGACCTTTTGAAGAACTGCCAGATTGTTTTCCTGGTTG
The DNA here is from genome assembly GCF_001890085.2 of Hipposideros armiger. Classification (NCBI taxonomy): domain Eukaryota; kingdom Metazoa; phylum Chordata; class Mammalia; order Chiroptera; family Hipposideridae; genus Hipposideros; species Hipposideros armiger. Next base: position 736,050 of record NW_017731932.1, read on the forward strand.
TGTTATTTTACATTACCACCAACGGTGTGTGAAGGTTCCAATTTCTCCACATTCTTGCCAACACTTGTTAGCACCTGTCCGTTTGATTATCGCTCTCCTTGTGGGTGTGAAATGGTATCTCACTGTGGTTTTGGTTTTCATTTCCTTGATGGCAAATGACGTTGATCATCTTTTCATGTGCTTATTGGACATTTGTATATCTTCTTAGGAAAAATTTCCATTAAGACCCTTTGCCAATTTTTTTTTAAAGATTTTATTGGGGAATTGGGGGGAGGGGAACAGCGTTGGGGAATCGGGGAAGGGTAACAGACAAGTTGCCATCCCTCCGTTCCTCAGTCTAGGTGTGGAGGACGTCGCTTCACTGGCCCATGTTGGTATTATCATTGCGCTCTTCCCAGCGAGGCAGTTAATCACCGGCCAATGGATGGGCTGTCATGGCGGCTCACAGTGGCTCACAGCAGCTCACGAAAGCTCAGCCCCACTGCAGCCTATGCCGTCGGCAGCGACTCACGGCAGCCCACCTCCAGGTCGAGCTTCTGTTCACCATCTCAGCTGTAGAGGGTGCAGCCTCACTGGCCCTCATGTGGGATCTGAACCGCTGCCCAGAGCTGGCGTCCCAAGCCAACTCTTAACCAACGTGTCACTTGGCTGGCCCCAATTTTTTTTTTAAGACTTCTTGTCTTTTTTTAAAAACGATTTTATTGGGGAATTGGGGGAGAAAAACAGCATTGGGGAATTGGGGAAGGGGACCAGCCAAGTTGTTGTTCTTCAATCTTCGTTGTGGAGGGCGCCAGTGGCCATCTGGCTTCCCATCAGCAGCTCATGGCCTCTAAGCTCAAGGTGCTGTGTTCAATCTTAGTTGCGGGTGGGCATAACCACCATCCCATGTGGGAGTTGAACCCGGCAGCCTTGTTGTTAAGAGCGCATGCTCTATACACTGAGCCATCCAAGCGGCAGCTCAGCTTAAGGTGCTGAGTTCAGTCTTAGTTGTGGGTGGGCGTAGCACACCATAGAACAGGCAATCTTGTTACACCAGCTGAGCCATCCTGCCACCTGTTGGCCGCTTAACGACAGCTCAGCTCGGGCACAGCTTCACTGGCCCATGTGGGAATCGAATTGGCAGCCCTGTTGCTCAGAGCTCGCTCTCTTAAGCCAACTCTTAACCAACTGAGCTACTTGGCCAGCACCCCCTTTGCCAGTTTTTCATTGGGTTGTTTATCTTTTTATTATTGAGTTGTTATAGTCCTTTGTGTACTCTAGATACAAGTCCTTTATCAAATATATGATTGCAAACATTTTCTCCTGTTCTGTGGATTGTCTTTTCACTTTCTTGATGGCGTTCCGTGCAGCACAGAAGTATTTCATTTTGATGAAGTGCAATTTATCAATTTTTTTGCTGCTGTTGCTGCTTGTTCCTTTGGTGTCATACTAAGAAACTGTTGTGTCATGCAAGATCATGAAGATTTTTGCTTATGTTTTCTTTGGAAAGTGTTATAGTTTTAGCTTTTATACTTAGACTTTGGTCCATTGTGAGTTAGTTTTTCTATATGGTGTGAGATAAAGACTCAACATCATTTTTTTTTTTGCATGTGGATATCCAGTTGTGCTAGCACCATTTGTAAAAAATAATTTTTCTTTCCTCATTGAATTGCCTTGACATTCTTGCCAAAAGTCAGTTGACCATAAATGTGAGGGTTTATTTTTGGAGTCTGTTCTAATCCATTGATATACATGTCAATTCTGTCTATGGAGTTCTCCATCCTTATTAACTGCATCTCCTCCCAGGCAAAACCTCTGAACCCTTTCTTCAGAGCAGGGAATGGGGACAGTGGCCCACTTCTCTCAGAGTGACACCCCTGAACTCTGAGCGGGGCACTGAGTGAAGATGGTAGCCTCCAGTCTTCTCAGTTCACCTCTCCTGGCATGGAACCTCCATCCTACAACTAATGTGGGTGAGGACAACCAGCCCCCATATTCTTGGCCTGCTGTGCCTGGGGTTGAGCCTCTGATCTGTGAGGCAGAGGAAATGAGCCCCTAATATTTTGGCCACCTTTGCCGGGAGTCTAGCCTCTGCAGTTTGGAGTTTGGGGGAATAAGAAACGCTGATGAAACACTCTACCCCTTGACTGGAAATCTAGGGGAGAGGAAGGCCCATTTTCTTAACCACACCTGTTCCGAATGCGGCTTCCATTGTCTTGTTGAGATGTGGAGGGTGGGAGGGAACAGGCTACAGCTCAAATTTCCCAGACTTTTGCAATTCTTACTGAGATTTAGTTCTTGAATAAATCTTTTTCATCTGCTGTACTCCCTTAGGACAATTCCAAGAGACTTTAAATGGTTGGGTCTAGTAGTTTTCATCAGTTACCATTGTGTCCTGGGGAGCGGGTCTGTGGATCTGCTCCTCCCGCCATCCCAGAAGTCCCCATTGGCTTACTTATTTACTTATTTATTTATTTTGACATTCAATATTATTTTATGTTAATTTCAGGTGTACAGCAGAGTGGTTAGACATTTATATAATTTAAGAAGCGATCCCTCTGACTAGTCTCGTTCCCACATAGCTCTACACATAGTTATGACCATATCATTGACTATATTCCCTATGCATTACTTTACATCCTCATGACTATTTTGTAACTACCAATCTGTACTTCTTAATCCCTTTTCCTTTTTCACTCACCCCCAACAGCCCTCCCATCTGGCAACCATCAAAATGTTCTCAGTATCTATGAGTTCGTTTCTGCTTTGTTTATGTTGTTATTTAGATTTTACATATAAGTGAAATCACATTGCATCCTTCTTTCTCTGCCTGACACTCCACTCAGCACAATACCCCCCAGGTCCACCCATGCCGCCACAGATGGCAAGAACCCATTCCCTTCCCTGGCCAAGCAATACTCCATTGTATATATGTACCACCTCCTCTTTATCTAGTCATCCATCGACAGATGCCCAGGCAGCCTCCACATCTTGGTCATTGTAAACAATGCTGCAATGAACATATGGATGCACACATCCCTCAAATTAGTGTTTTGGATTTCTTTGGATAAATACCCCGAAATGGGATTACTGGGTCCTTCTTTTTCTGTTGTTATATAACCTTTGTTTTAAAATCTATTTTGTCTGATATAAATATTGCTGCCCCACTTTTTTTTTAAATTTCAATTTTCATGAAATATCTTTTTCCCCATCTATGCCTTTTGATCTGAAGTGAGTCTCTTGTAGGCAGCATATGTAAAGGTCTTGTTTTGTTATCCATTCAGCCACCCTATCTTTTTTGTTTGTTTCCTTAAGTAAGTTAATATTTATTTTGCTTTGCTCTGCCCACCCTGTTGACTTGAGAAGCTGAATTTTCTGCATCAGATTATTGCAATGTTTAACCTGAATTTATAAAAGAAGTGAGAGCCAGCTTATCTTTTTGACTGGAGCATTTAATTTATTTACATTTAAAGTAATTGTTGATAGATATGTCGTTATTGCCATTTTATTAATTTTTTAAATTTTTTCTTTTCTTTTTAAAGAAGCCCCTCTAAGATTCCTTGTAATACTGGTTTGGTGGTGATTAACTCCTTTAGCCTTTTCTTGTCTTGAAAGCTCTTTATCTGTCCTTTGATTCTAAATGATAGCTTTGCTGTGTAGAGTAACCTTGGTTACAGATTTTCATCACTTTGAATTTTTCCTGCTAATCCCTTCTGGCTTGCAAAGTTTCTGTTGAGAAATCAGCTGATAATCTTATGGGAGCTCCCTTGTAGGTAACTCTTCTTTTGTCACTTGTAAGATTCTCTCTTTGTCTTTAACCTTTGGCTTTTTAATTATGATGTGTCTTGGTGTGGGCCTCTTTGGGTTCATCTTGTTTGAGACTCTCTGTGCTTCCTGGGCTTGTATGTCTATTTCTTTCACCAGGTTAAGAAAGTATTTTGTCATTATTCCTTCAGATAGGTTTTCAATCCCTTACTCTCTCTCTATTCCTTCTGGTATCCCTATGATGCAAATGCTGGTATGCTTGATATTGTCCCAGAGGTCCCTTAAACTATCCTCATTTTTTAAAAAATTCTTTTTTCTTTTTGCTGTTCTGATTGGGTGTTTCCTGCTACCTTATCTTCTAAATCATTGATTCGATCCTCTGCTTCAGCTAGTCTACTGTTGATTCCCTTTAATCTATTCTTCATTTCAGTTATTGTATTCTTGATTTCTGACTGGTTCTTTTTTATATTTTCTATCTCAATTTTTATGTTTCTGACCTCTTTGTTGAATTTCTCCCTGAGATCACTGAGCATCCTTATAACCAGTGTTTGGAACTCTGTGTCTGGTAGATTACTTGTCCCCATTTTGTGTAGTTCTTTTTTTTTGGAGCTTTGTTCTGTTCTTTCATTTGGGACATGTTTCTTTGTCTCCCCATTTTGGCTGCCTCCCTGTGTTTGTTTCTATGTATTAGGTAGGGCTGCTATGCCTCTTGGTCTTAGTAGAGTGGCCTTATGCAGTAGGTGTCCTGTGGGATCCAGTGATGCAGTCTCCCTGGTCACCAGAGCTGGGTGCTCTAGGTATGTCCCTTGTGTGGGTTGTGTGTGCCCTCCTGTTGTAGTTGAGCCTTGGTTACTCTTTGCATGTCAGTGGGAGGGACTGACCCTCAGGCTGATTGGTTGTGAGGACTGGCTGTGACTACAATAGAGGAGCTGTTGTGCAGGGGTTGACCCTACAGAACAGGGGTTGCTTTAGTGGGACTCTGGAGCCTGCGCAGTCTGCCCTTTGGGTGTGTCATCCTTGGAAGGGGCCAGGTAATGCTCCTGGCTTTGTTTGAAGCTGGCCACCAGGTGTGCCAACCCTGGGGCCTCCTGGGAGGAGATCTGCTGCAGGCCAAGTTTAGCTGCAGCCTGTGCCCTGCCTGGGCCACCTGGTATGTACCACATAGCAATCTGCTGATGGCCATCGTGTGCACTGGGCTTGGAAGTGCTGAGAAAGGCCAAGGGGCTGGGATTCAGGCTGCTCAGCCAGAGGTACAGGACACACTGAAGCCAGATGCTGCTTGTTTGGGTTTTGTGAAACTTTGAGAGATTTTAGGAAAGTCCTAAGCATAAGCTAAGACAGGTTGTACGGAAAAGCCACTGGAAGTGGCTTGCGTGTGCCCAGAAGTGGGGTGGGGCAGGGTCTCAGGGAATCACTAAGGCGGGGCAGAAGGAAGATGATCGCCATTTTGATGGAGACTCAGATGTGGCGGCTGCCTGCGTCTACACGCAGGAAGGGGGAGGACTCAACAAAGGAACAATGGCTTCTGCCAGCTCCTCCGTCCGGGAGAAAGTGTCCCCTCCAGCCCTCGCCCTGAAGCCAGATAATTCAGTTTCTCCTTGTAGGTCCCTGGCGCCTTTCAAGCAGCTGCCCCAGGGCTGGAGCTCAGAGTGAGGGAGTTCATCAGTGAGTAAGTTCGAGCACGTGCCATTTAAGAGGAGCGCCTGTGAGTGCAGCACCCTTTTCTCAGCCACAATCTCTGCTGGTTTTCACAGCCAGAAGTTATGGGGATTTCTCTCCTCAGCATTGGAACCCTGAGCTGGGGAGCCTGGTGTGGCTTTGGAACCCCTTGCTCCTTTGGGGAGGGGGGAACCTCCACAGCCGAGATATTTCTCTTGACTTTTAATGGTCACACGTGGGTGTGGGACCAGCCCGTTCTGTGTCTTTGCCACCCAGTCTCTAGGTGGCTTCTGTATATCTGTAGTTGTAGGGTTTTAGTTCAGCTAGACTTCGAGTGACTCTCAATGATTGTTCTTTAGTTTCGTTGTAATTGATGTGGTCCTGAGAGGAGACAAGCACGGTGTTTACCCATTCCCCCATCTTCACTGGAAATCCCCATCGGCTTTTAAACAAACTGAAGTCTTTGCCACTAAAAATTTTGTAATCCTGCTCTAGCTACTGCTCTATTTCTGTTTGCTTTCACTGTCAAAGTTCTATATTTCTTCCTTTCCAACTTTCTCCTTAATTACTCTAAACAGGTTTTCCAGGTTCATCAGTTCTGAAAGAGCAGCTCGTATCTTAAGGTCGCCAGTGACTTCCACATCTCAGTGTCCATTAAATATTTTTCTCTCATTTTATTTGACCTGTCAGCAGCACCCCAACATTGTTGACTATTCCATCTTTATTGCACTGTTCTCTTCTCTTGGGTCCTGTGACTTGGCACCCACCTGGATTGCCTCCTATGCCTGTGGCTGCTTGTTCTCCTTTGCCAGCCATTGAAGGGGGGTGGGGTTCTTAAGACTCTGGTATGCGTTTTGTCTTAATTATTGATTACAGACAAACAAATTCCCCTCAAACTTATCAGCTTAACAAACAAGCCCCTATTATCTCAGTTTCTCTGGGTCAGGAACCTGGTTGTGGCTTGGCTAGGTGTCTCTGGGTTAGAGTTTCATAAGGCTGCTGTTAAGATATTGGCTGGGGCTGAATGGTCATCTGAAAGTTCGACCAGGACTATAGACTCTGCTTCCAATCTCCTCATGTGGTTATTGGCAGGATTCATTTCTTCACATAATGTTGGATTAAGGGCCTCAGTCTCTCATTGGCTGTTGGCCAGCTGTCTCCTTCAGGTCCTTGTCACATTAGTCTAGTCATAGGGCAGCTTACAACATGGTGGTTGACTTCCCTGAGAGCTAGTGAAGAGAAGGCTTCCAAGATGGAAGCCAGTCTTTTTTGTAACCTTATCTTGGAAGTGACATTCCATTACTTTACCATATTCTATTTTTTTGAGAAGTGAGTCACTAGGCCCAGCCCATGTCCAAGGGGAGTTGCACAAGGGCATAAATACATGAGGGGGGGGTGTCCCAGGGGCCATCTTAGAAGATGCTTGCCACAGGTTCCCATATCTTCTCATTAGCAACTCTCTTCCTGGACGACTTCACACACTTTTAGACTTTAATTACCAGCCACACATGAGAAAGGGATGAACCACAAACTTATATTTTCAGTCCGGACCTCCCCTCTGACTTCCAAGTTCACATCCAACTGATCAATTGCCATTTCACTGGGGTTTTTTCAAAGGCCACCCACTAACAAATGTCTAAAACTGGACTCATGGGTTTCCCCCAAACCTGGTCTTGTTTCACTCTTTCCTATAGGTTCGTTACGGCACAGGCTATGTTGTGAACAGATGGGTGGCCCAGCTGTCTTCCACAAGGGGTCCAGTTGCTCTGCCATTTCTTCAGAGGTTGTCTTCATCTGCATGGTCAAAGCTGGCTCACTAGCCCCATGTTTATGTTCCTGCCCTAGGGAAGGGGGAAAAGAAAGGAAGTGAAGAGTAAGAAATTTCCTTTTTAAAGGATGTGACCCGGAAAAACGCATATCACTTCTACTCATATCCTGTGGAGTAGTCGTAAGGCTGCTGTTAGGGAGTAAGCTGTAATGAGGACATTCTCATCTCTAGTCGTGTAGCTATGCCCCCAGTTAAAAAGTGGGGGGTTATGTTATGGCCTAGACTGGGTTCCCCTCACAGAAAAGTCTGAGGCAGGGGACTTATGCACTCTTATTTTATTAGGGATAAAATCCCAGGGAATAGGAGTAACTAACAAGGGGAATGATGCAAAGAGGGAGAGAGAACACGAGGATGCATATTATGAATTGCCCAATCTGCAGAAAACGACCTCAAGTTGTGTAAATCCTCTGTGGACCAGCCTTCTGGGAGGGGATGTAGGAAGAATGTCTCCACTGGCTTCCATCTCCCATTGGTCAAAAGTTTGTCCCCTGGAATGCTAGCTCTTTCGTTTTTCTACGGTTGCACGCAAGGACGCAAGGACGGGGCACCAGTGATATCAACAGGGAAGCCCTGGAGTGGGAAGTGAGTAGGCATGGCCTGGGCCAGAGGTGAGGAGCTGTCAGACTATATCTGCTCCAGGTCCATCAGAGCTTTTGCAAGGCTGCAACAAAAGGTAGATGAGCTGGCAAAGATCTCAAGTGGCCCATAAGAGGACTCTGATGCAGTCACTAAAGGGAGAAGGAGAAAATAGATACTGGGGTTCACTTACCACTTTCTGCCACACCTTGTTCCCATGAATGACACCTCTATTCATTTAGTTCCAGCAAGCAAGAAACCTAAGAGATAGCCTGCCATCTCCTTTTTCCTTGTACCTTTACTCAATCCAAAATATCTCTGAAATCTGTTCACTTCTCTCCATTTTGACCACCACACTCTTGATCAAAGTGCCTATCATCTCTCGTGGGGACTAATGTCTCCTAATTGAACCCTTGTCCTCCTCATATCCATTCTCCATACCCAGCCAGTGTGGCTTTTCTGTAACACCAACTGGATCTTGTCACCGTGCCCTGCTAATTAAAACCCTTTGACAGCTTTCCATGGCTTGGAAGATAAAGACGAAACTTCTCAAGATGGCCCACAAAGCTCTGTGTGGCCGGGCCCCTAGTCTCCTCTTGTAACACAGCCTCCATTGTCCTCTGTTCCAGCCTTACCTGGCCTCCTTTCGGCCTTGGCAGCTCCAGCCTGCCTCAGGATCTTTGCACGTCCTCTGCCCAATGTTTACTGTAATTGGTTGTTATCCTTTCCCCCTTCCTGCCTTCTCACTTAAAGCTTTCAGAGCAATTACCAATTTCTCAAGGAAGTCTTTCTTAATTTTCCTGACTAGGTCAAGCCCCTATTATATATGTATCCAGTCCTGGATTTCCCAGTAGGCAGACTAAGGATGTATTTTGTATGTCAGGTATGTGTGAAACAAGGTCACTCCTAATTTTTCATAATGTGCTATTTAATTTTTTTATATAAAATAATTTTAAAAAAGTCACCCTGAGAAAGACAAGATTTTTGGGGGATTTCATTACACTTATCTTTTTATTCTGTTTGTTTTTATGTTAAGTTGATTATGGAGGAGGTCATAGTCCTCTCAGTATTTAAAGCCTCTAAAAGTTCGACTCCAAAACTCTGGCTGTGGCTATAACTCTCTAGGTAACATTTTTACTAACAGTTGCAGCTTTACTTTTTATGTCACTAGTTAGTAGGTGTCATTTTTATGTCATTTGTATTATTCCCACAAGGCTCTAAGTCAGCGGTTCTCAACCTGTGGGTCGTGACCCCTTCGGGGGTCGAACGACCCTTTCACAGGGGTCGCCTAAGACCATTGGAAAACAAAAAGATACTTACATTACGATTCATAACAGTAGCAAAATTACAGTTATAGAGTAGCAATGAAACTAATTTTATGGTTGGGGGTCACCACAACATGAGGAACTGTATTAAGGGGTCGCGGCATTAGGAAGGTTGAGAACCGCTGCTCTAAGTCTTTCAAAGGCAGAGGCCTCGGTAGTGTTTTGACTCACCTTTGAGCTTAGCATAGGGTCTGCCACAGAGGAGAAATGCAACAAACATTCATTAAGTGAGTGGGTCACAGGAGCCTGGACTCCAGCCAAGCTTGGCCTCCCGATGAGCTCTGTCCTCGGTCCCCATACCTCTCTGTGCTGAAATTTACCTGTCTTATCAGAGTGGCTGGAGCCAAGAGAAATAGGAAAATGTATTTCCAGAGAGATAAAGAGGAAAAAAGAAAAAGCACACACACATGTTAGAAGATATACTTAGTTAAGTCTCTGTGTGGCCTTCAGGGGTCCAGGTCTAAGACTGGAATAGCTTGGAGGGGTTATGAATGAAGAATGTTTCGATATGTGCACTTCTTGCTTGGGCTCACTCAGCTGTGTGTCCACCTTTTTTTTCATGCTAGACGTAGTGGGTGTAGTGAGAGAGATTTAGGTACGAAGTTCATCCAGAGGAAAGGTTCAGATAAGAAATTGTCAATGAGTTTTACTTCAATGGTAGAGAAAATGACCAGAGGGGAGACTGGGATTGCTGTCATGAGAGCAACCACAAGGTGGCGCTGTGTGCCCAGCAATGAGATTCTTGCCTCCATGGACTCGACTATCACCTTTTTTCTTATCAATTGTCAGTTAATTTAAAAAAGATTCATTAGTCTCATTCTAGTCCATAATTTACTTTAATAAAACGGGCTTACATTTTCCCCTTTCATATGTAATCTTTACAGAGTGACATGTCTGAGGAAGAGACATGAATAATATTGACGGTGATTCAATGCCTCTTGGTTTTTTTTCTTGCATTACCCGAAGAGAAAGTGACAAGAACATTTCTTTTCCTATATCAGTGTCATAACACGATATTGGATAATTATAGTGCAATGTAACCACAAAACACTGAGCTGGGGGTAGAGGCCTAGTGTTTGATTTTCTAAGAGGCTGAGAAGCTGAGCCTGGTCCTAAAACCTGCTTAGCCTCAGATTCATCACCTTATTGGGCTATGGGCAAGTCCCCTTCGCAAAGGATTCTTAGAACAGCCCACAGCTGGAAGATTCTGGGGATAGGCATGGGATCCTAGAGGACAGAGAGGATGGGCTTACCCGAGACCCCTGGGGACTCAGCTTGTGGGTATGTCTGCCCCCCACACAAGGCCCAAAAGCCCGCGCTGGGAATCAAGCTCAGAAGGTCAAGGATGAATACCGGCTCATCTCCACCAGAGGTCAGCATGGTCCAGCGGTCAGAAGCACAGCTGACACCAGTCGGGGGTCCCAGGCTGCTTTGTGTTCCTGTCTGGCAAGGACGCCAGTCCAGTGCTTATCTCATCTCCCCAACCACCCCAGGGCCCCGAGCAGTCACAGTCACCTGCTTTGTGCCTTTTTGGCAAAGGTAGATTGCCGCCCGATACGTGCGGCACCCAAGAGGCACCAAGCTGTGGGCTCTCCCACTGGCTGTTATCAAAGCCTCAGCAGGTAGAGCAGGTACCTTTCGTCCCTCAAGAAACTAAGATAGAAAGTATCATTACAAAACATATGGTTTCAGAAATTGTTCAAGGGCATGAACTGTATAGCCCGGTGGTGAAAACTGCAGACCCCGGAAACAGCCATCCTAGGTTTGAATTCCACGTTCAATACTTAACACATCGAGGGATGGAGACAGATTTCTTAATGTCTTGGTGCCTCAATTTCTGCTTCTGTAAACTGAGAATATTATCATTTCCATTTATCCTACTCGACCCTCCCTAACCCTTAGGGTTATTGTGAGGATTAAATGGGATATTGTAATAGGCTAAGTTTTCTGAGCAGTTGCTCTGTGCCAGGCCAGACCTGTCTTTTCATCTAGTACCTCATAATTCTGACAACCGCTGTACGTAGTTACCCCCATTTTCTAGTCAGTGAAACCAAGGCTTGGACAGAGACAGGAGCAGAGCCAGGATTCGAAACCAGGCGGTTTGTCCTCCGAGTTGACTCTTTCAATGGTTGCAAAGCATGATGGTCTGGCAACTCATCCCTGAGCTATTGTAGCCCTGTGAGTTCCTGTGAGTCCTGGATGACGGCCCGAGGTGAACTGTTCTTCACTCAGCCTCAAGGTGCAGACAGGCTGTTTACAGCTGGGCCGATGCTGTCCTGCAGGAGAGAGAGGCTCTGCGTGGGAGACTCCTCTGACTTCCCGTTCTCTGAAAGACCGGTTGGTCTTATTTGGGCGCAGAAGCAGGGACTTGCGTTGGAAGAGTATATCCTGGCACTCAGGCTTCTGGAATTCAAGTCAAGCGTTCAAGTCCTCGCTCTGGTACTCGTAAGTCACGTGCTCCTGAGGCAGTGACGTAACTCTCTGAAGTGCGGTTTATTAATTTCTAAGTTGGGAACCATAACAGAAATGATCTTATGAAATTTTTTATGAACTTTTTTTTTTTCATGAAAATTACATTGGGGAGAGCATTTAAATGTGCTTATGCAGTGCCTGAGTAACTTCACCTCTCAGGGGTGATAAGCTTTGCTGATTACTAGGAGTTTGTGTCTAGCTCAGGGAGAAGGAAAATCACATCCTTCCTGGATTCTACCTCGTGACAAAAGAAATCTGAGTCCTTCCCTAAATGCAGGTCCGGACAACTGCATCTGTTTCCTAGCGAGCCTCCCCATTCCAGCTCCCCCTCAACGATGCCTCGGGGATGATTGTCGTAAGGCTTGGATCTGATCCTTTAGCTCAGCGCTGTCCAGTAGGAACAGAGTGGGAACTATACAGGTAATTAAAATTTTCCTAGTAGCCACACTGAAAAAAGTAAAAGAAACAGGTCAAGTTCATTTGAATATTTTGTTTACCCCAACATATCCAAAATATATTTTGACCTTCAATCAATATAAATATAATCAATATATTCAAATGAATAAATATAAATATAATCAATACCCAAAATACCTTTGGACATGTGATCAGTATGAAAAATGGCAAATGAGGTGTCTTACATCCTTTTTCTCGAACTCAGTCTCTGAAACCCAGTGTGCGTGTCACAGCTGCAGCTCATCTCCCTTCGTCCTGGGCCACATTGCAAGTGCTTCCGTAGCCCCGTGTGGGGAGTGGGTGACACAGTGGACACTGAAGGCCCAGCTCTTTTATGTCACTTGAATGGCAGCAAAATGGTGGTCGGCTTTTCCAGCCTCATCAAACTTTAGCCTCAAGACATTTCAAGTTTGTTCTCTTGCGTCCCTGCACCTTTGCCCCACGTTTCTGCCTGCGTGACACTTCCTCCGTGTTGGGAGCTTTACCTCTACTCTTGGTTGGTAGGTGAATCCTCCTACCAACCCCATAAGGTAGATGCTCAAGGACTCCCCCTGTACAAGTGAGAAAACCAAGGCTTGAGTTGACTGGGCTCCTCGCCGTGGTAACGTGACAGGTGAGCAGCGGCAGTGTGCTGTGGACCACTCGGCTCTACTGAAGGGATCACTGTTGAATGAGCAGTGATGCCCCTGGTTGGGAAGGGGATGGGCAGCCAGGTGCAGGAGTGAGTGTCTCGTGAACAGAGGTATTCAAGACACCCTTGGGAGGCCTTTAAACTGGGTGCAATAGAGGAGATTGCCACACTGGAGTGGGGCAGGGAGGCAGGTTGACAATGCTCTTTGCAGCCGTGAGGGTCTAGGCTGTGTTCCTGTTCCAGGGGAGGGTGTGCTCCAGGCATCCTGGGGAGGGGCGGTGTGTCTGCAGTGCCTGCGCTGGCCCCAGGGTGCAGGCCTTGATTTCCTCCTCTGGCTGCACGGCTGGCCTTCCCCAGGCTCCAGCAGCTGATTGTGCATCGGTCTTCTCCCCTGGAGGGCCCAGCCCCACATCCTCCCATTGTCAGCACTGATACAGTACCTCATTAATTTAGACTCACTGTAAATATTTTTGGAAACACCGTGTTGCTCTCTTGAAGACTGGTAGGGCTGGGTGTGAGTGGGGCCAGGGTCCCATCCGCTTCTTCCTGACCTCCTTCCGGCCTCTGCTCTGTTTCCTGTCCTAGCTGTCTCCTGCCCAAACCCCTCCTCTCGGCTAACAAAGGCCAGTGAGCTCCAAGGAGAGACGCTTCCCTTGGACTGATCTTTAGGGATGGGGACAGGGCGCTTGACCTGGTGGGGACACCTGGATGAATTCCCTTCCCTCCTTGAGCCTCGCTTTTCAGTAAAGTCAAGTTTGTGGAATAGATGAGTGGCTGCAACCTTTTCACCCTCAAAAGCCACTTGGCTTGCTTTCCTGTCCTCCCTCCCCCGCATCAATGAGTTGTCACGTTGGAAGGAGCCTGTTTATCTAGCCCACTCCATTTATTAAATAATAATTAACTCATCTGCTCAGTTTTTATTCATCAAAAGCATCCTGAGCAGCATGGAGTAAGCAGAGTCACCACATCGAGTTGTGAAAACCCAAGCTCGAAATCCAAGCTGGCACTTGACATTTGGAGCTGGTGATCTCATTAAGGGACTGGGGTGGGGGATGGGAATGTGCCATTTCCAAAAGGTTTTGTGAAATGCTGGTGCCGGCTCATGCTACCTCCTCTCCCCCCACGACTATCTTCTAGGGTCCCTGACCTCAGCTTGGAAGCCAGTGGCCTCAGGGAATTTTAGGAACCTTTCCTATTTGAAGTCATAGGAAACTAGCCACCATCCAGGTGGTGCTACAGGAAGCCCTGATTGCTTCTGAGATTGCAGAAATGCTGGTCCTACTGCCTGCAGCCAAATGGCCCTTATGTGTTTATTAGAGGCTAATTATGTATAGGGTGCTGTGCTAAGTAATAGGGGGGTGAGTAATGGGGGGTGAAGGGGTGAGGAGATAAGGAAAGGCTTGCTGACCCCCGTGGTTCACAGTCTAACAAACAACCCATTAGATGGGGCTTGGTACCATGGTGGGAAAAATGGATTCTGATCTGATTCTGACCATCACTGACCTGCTCCCTGGAGAGAGTCATTTTGCCTCCCCTTTTGGACCATTTTAGCAAGAAATCCAACTTTCCAACCACTTCTGGGAGCCAGGACCACAACTCCCAGAATCACAGAAATCTAGCCTTGGCTGGTTCAATGTCCTCATGTACAGATAGGGAAACTGAGGCTCAGAGATGGGGAGGAGCCTTGTCTAGAGTGATAGCAAAACTAGAATGTCAGCGACTCCCATAAGGCCCTTCGCCCCTCCGGTGGTCCACCTCATCTGCAAGCACTCCCTTTCCATTGATTCTCTGTGTCTTTGTCCATTTTAACGTCCTTTGTAGTGTCTGTCACTATCTGAGTTCACTCGACTTACTATTTCATCTTTTCTCCAACCCCAGAATGTATGTGCAGGTCAGAGATGCATCTGAATTGTTCACACAGTTCAGTGCATGCCCAGTGCCTCCCATAGAGACTGGCCCATAGTAGCTGCTCAATAAATATTCGCCGAGTGAACAAATTTGTAGCCAAGATGGAATTGGAACTCATACTTCCTGGCTCTCAGGCTACCAGGTTTCCTGCATTTGCTGTCTCCAGAGCCCAAGAGGTCTAGGAGTTTGGAGGATGGCCTGGGAGTTTAAAGTAGTACCAAATGGCCAAGGATGACGGAGCTACTTGGGAGGGAGGGGTAGGCAGCTGGCCATTTGTTTTTGGTCAGATAAGCTGCTAAAGTAGGACTTGTGAGCGTGTGAGTGTGTAAGGCTGGGGTGGGGCAGGGAGGGTTGTGTGTCTGGAGAAAGGGAAGTGGGATTCCAGGGTGGGCTGGGCACCCTGCCTGTTCCCCTGTCCTCTCCTCACTTACCCCTCAGAAAACACCACCAGCTGTTAGGGACGCAGCTGCTGCTGCCTCTTGGGAAGCAAGAAAATGGCCTTGTTGCTCTGGTTCAAAGCAGACCTGTGAAGTGAGGGGCCTGGAGCGGGGAGCTGGGCGGGAGGAGATGAGAAGTCAGCAAGGGGCAGAGAAAGGCAGGCTGACTCCCACTTTGATGTCCTCCACCCGGAGCTTGAGGCAAAGCCTGGGCGAGGTTTCTGTTTTCCCCTCATGCCAGACCCTTAGAGAGATCCAATTAACCACCCTTTCCTGTCCTCTAGGAGGATGTTTATCCAGGTCCCTGACCCCAGCACACACTCACTACTGCACACAGTGCATGCGCCGCCCCCACCCCCCCAACACACACAAAAGTCCCGTCTGCTCCAAGCCACCCTGGGGCACACACAAACGGGGCATGCAAGTGCATACAGCCACACAGCCACACAGCCACACGCACAAAGCCAAGCCTATCTCTGCTTTCTGGGTGAGGACCCAACCTGGGGTGTGGTGTGGGTGGGGGAGGGCTACTGACTCACAGACTCCAGAGGTCCCCCACCAGTCTGGGCTGTCCCCAAAGCCCCTGTGGCAGGTCTGGGGCCCTGTCCTGCCAGGAGCTGTTCATCTCAGGCTCATCACAATACCCTCAGAAATCACCCAGGAGAGAGAGAAGTCCCCCAGGAATCCGGCTTGGCCTCTGCAGGCCAGGCCAGCCCAGGAGGCACTGGCTGACAGTCCTGCCCTAGCTGCTGGCTTGCCAGATGGCTCAGGGTAGATTATTCTGGATCAATTTTTAGCAAAAAGTTGCCCTTGTTAATGCAGGGGAGCAGCCCTGGGGTGAAGACCAGCCTTTCACATCCTTTTCCTGAGTGCCTCCTATGGCTTTTAATTCAATAGGCATTTACCAGGTGCCAAGCTGAAGGGGCACAGAAGTGAAAAGCAGGCTCTGCCCAGGTATCTCTGTCTGGGGAGGGCTAACTTCTGGGCCCTGGGGGCACATACTGTCCGCCTCCAGCTACGGGTCCTATTTGTCTTCTGTGTTGGATGGACAGGGACCTTGGGTGTTAGGCTGGGTGAGGAGTGAGGCTGGCTGATTTCAGTCTGCCGTTGCTGGGGGACACTCAGGCCATCTGGTTCCAGCAGGCTCTTGGCTGGAGGCAAGATCTTATCTACACTCTATCTCCTCTGGCCCCCACCAGGGGCCCCTCCCAGCCTTGGCCCCCACCCCCACCCCCATTCCTTCTCATTTCGGCCAGTCTGGTTCCTTTGGTGAGATTAACGGTTCTTACCCACTGGGAGGCAGAGAGCCTGAGGCTGGAGGATTAAGGAGACGCAGTATATCCTCTCCCACGGGGTCTCTATCTGGCTCAGGATCCAAGTGGGAACAGATGAAGGAAGGGACCTGATTCTGGGGACACTCTGAGCTTACTTGCTCCTTGCACGTCTATGCTTCTAGCTGCAAAGGACAGGGGTACCTAAATCTTTTTTTGGAGCAGCAGAGAAGATCAGGATTCACTGGGGGGGTCTCGAACTTGCCCTCTATCCTGGAATGTCCTGAGCAGTTATTTTTTATTCATTACAGGGACATCAATTGTGAGCTGACCTGAGCCAAACAGGTCTCTGCTCAACTCTAAGGTCCCTTTTGATCAGTCCAGGTTGAAGAAGTCTGACGCGGTTGAAGTCTGGCATCCACCACTCAAGCTTGCTGTCAGGTTGTAAGTCGTTTTAAGCCATCCTGGCACCTGCATAGGCTTCTATTAGACAAACGTGCAAGAGCAAGCAAGGCCTCAGGCAGCTCCTACCTACCCTGTGTGCTGTGAGATCCATGAAGCTCCGGCTCTGGGTGTCCCAACTGGCATTTTGCAGACTGCCAAGATTCCAGAGGCTGAGCTGGCATCAGGCAACCAATAATCATCTTTGGGAATGGCAGGGAACAGGACCGTTTCTGGGTCAAGCCATGGTGCTGAAACTGGAGGCCAGATGAGTCCGGGGCTCGTGCTGCCTGTACCGCTCAGCCAATAGACCGACACAGGAGTTGGGTCATAAAAGAAGCGTTTGTTATTAGAGCACTGGTGGTCTAAGAAGGCAGCGGGGTTAACACCTCCAAAAACTGCCTTACCATTCTCAGACCAGCTTGGGGTATTTAAGGGAAAATCTGGGCGTTCCTTCAGAGGCTATGCAATGGTTCTGGGGTCTGCAGCCTTCCCTCGGGTGATGTGACTCTCCAACGCGGTCATCAGCCCAGGAGCAGTGATGACAGTAGCCTGGAAAGAACGCTAGGCCATAGAGATTGTGATCATAACCAAGGTGTATTGTGATCAGTAAGCAAGCAAGCACAAGTTTCAGGGTAACTATCTAAAGCAGGGAACTGGGACGGGGGATATTCCAAACTCAGGAACTGGAAAGGGGGACATTCCAACCTTAAACTGCAGGGAGGGGGTTGATCAGTTGTTAAACTCTAGGACAGGGACACGCGAGGCAGGGGGTCCCACCCGGCCCTGTTTCAGTGCCAACCCTAAGGGTACTGTACAGACTGTTGTTGTCTGGCAGGGTTCTTATACCCTGTTCAATCAACAGTAGGGCGTCTCTCTGGAATACTTTAATCAATCCATTTTTAATTTCACCCCAAAGAGCTTATTTCAAAGTAAATTACAGGCATCCTAGCACCATCCTACATCTCTTTCTTTTAAATGTATTGGGGTGACAATGATTAGTAAAATGACAGAGGTTTCACATGTACATTTCTATAATACATCATCTATACATCACATTGTGTGTTCACCACCCAGAGTCAGTTCTCCTTCCATCACCATATATTTGACCCCCTTTACCCTCTTTTACCATCCCCCCTCCCCTTTTACCCTTTGGTAACTACTAAACTGTTGTCTGTGTCTGTGAGTTTTTGTTTATTTCTTTGTTTGTCTTGTTCTTTTGTTGCTTTCAGTTTTACATCCCACATCTGAGTGAAGTCATATGGTTCTCGACTTTTTCTGTCTGACTTATTTCGCTGAGCATAATCATCTCGAGCTCCATCTGTGTTGTCACAAATGGCAGCATTTCATCTTTTCTGATGGCAGAGGAGTAGCCCATTGTGTACAGATACACCGCTTCTTCTTAATCCAATCATCTATTGAAGGACATTTTGGTTGTTTCCATGTCTTGGCCACCCTAAATAATGCTGCAATTGACAAAGAAAGAATTCTCAAGGCAGCCAGAGGGTAAAAAAATGCAGTAACCTATAAGGAAATGCCCATTAGACTATCATCAGCCTTCTCAGCAGAAACTACTCTGGCTCCTCTTCAGATCATATAAATCTCTCATCCTACATTTCTATAATGCTCAACGGATGACCAACGCCCTAATCTAAAAAGGGTTGGAGGTTTTTTTTTCCCTTTGGGAACACGGTGGTTGAGCCCATGGACCCAAGACAGCCTTGGTTCAAATTCCGAGTCTCACAATTACTGGCTGGGTGACCTTGGCCAAGTTATTTCCCCGCCCTCAGCTTCCTCATCTGTAAATTGAGATTAATGAGAGCACTTACTTCCTAAAGTTGTTTTGCCAATTAAAGGAAATAAATACAGATAAAATATAAAATGTTTAAGAGAATGCCTAGCACGTAGTAACTGCTCCATATCTAATCCCCAGGTGAAACACCAATGTTCTCATTCACACACGGCCTTTAGGTGAAGGCCATCGCAGACCCGTGGACCTGTCTCGTCTTTCTCTCCAGCCCCCTCTCCTGTAGCTCTTCCATTGCACCCTCAGGCTTTGACCGTGCTTCTTTTCATTTCTCTATCTTTGCATTTTATATTTCTTCCTCCTGGCCTATCCTTCCCTGTTTCCCTCCCACTTTATATTCCTGGCAAGCCCCTGTTCAAAGGGCACCAAATAGGGGCCCGAGGACATGTTTTCCTTGCACTGCCCTATCTTTTAAAAAATGGAATTAATATCCCACATTTATAAATCTGGAAAATTCTCATAAAAATCCAAAATTTGAAGTTATGTTAAGAAAACCAAAAGGCGTGGAAATGCTGGCAATCAGAGATGGGAGCTGAGGAGACCTCCTTTTGATGGAGTGTGTTTGCTCTTGTTTGCTGCAGTCTCCACCACTCCTTATTGTCTCAAACTGGCTGTTTTACCCATTTACATTCTTAGCCTGGTCTCTGTGGGTATTTGAGTTTGGAGGTCCCTGCTTAATGACCTCTGCAGGAGATTTTCTGACCAAGCCTCCCTTGAGGCAATGGATTCTAGTTTTGTAAACTCTTGGCTTTGGATGTAGGCAAGACCCGTCTCCTGATTTTGCTCCATCTCACCCCTGCCCAACTTTAGATGGCCTCCTCCATTCTTGGTGGTGAATATTTTTATCTTATCTTGTGCATCCCTCCCTCCTTCCTGCCCAGAGTTTCTGGAGTGGGGGGGAAAACAGAGCAATGTGAGTTTCCATGAGATTGTGCCCATGACGTAGACTCAGTGACTGCCCCTTTCTCTGCCTCCTCCTGTAGTTGTCACTTTCTGTCCCCATATGGCTTTATAGAAACCTCCTGGTCCATGAAGGGAAGTAAGAACCTGAGGACTGAAATGTATCCATGTTCTCACTGCATATAGTAATTCATACACTCATTCCTCTATATATGGACTCCTCTTTTCATTCTCTCCCTTACTCGTCCATCCCTTATTCACTCAACAACCATTTAGTGATCACCTACTACATGTTAAGCACTGTGTTAGGTGCTTGGAGAAGAAGAAAAGCAAACAACGAAACTAGAACAAAATTCATCCTGTAACCTTGGGCCTCAGTTTCCCCACAGACTTAATGACTCTATTAGAGATCCTTTTGTCTGGGGTTTCTTGCATCCTGTGACTCTGTCCTGACTTTCTAAAACTTTCTATGCCATCTGCAAACTTCTATCTGCCAACAGCTTATGAATTCTAGAGAAAGCTCCCTATAACTGTGTCTGTAAAACGTAAACAAAACGTAAACGTTTCCAGAGGGAGGGTCAAAGCCCAGGGGTAAAGCAGCATGACATGAGCAGAGGAGTAACCGTGCAGTCTGGGAGGGAAGGAGGGGAGGATGGGACAGACCCAAGGGGCCAGACAGGCCTGCCAGGAGGGCTGGCCAGATGCTCAGACCATCCTGCGAAATCTCACACTCTCCTTGCCCCCTGCCCGCCCTGGCTCCAGTGCAGGCTGGATTTCAGTCTGCATAATTTGCCCCATTTAGAGGGAATGGGAGGAGGTGAGAACAGGAGGGTGGCCGAGAACTGAGGAGGGGGCACTCCACAGGCCAGAGGAAACCAGAGGGATAGAGGCGGAGCCAGCAGGAGAGCCGGGCCAAGGCACAGATAACGTTCTGCCATTTGCCCAGTGACTTGAAGGAAAAAAGAAAAGTGGGTTGTAACCGAAATATCTTAAGACTCACAAGTGAGGGGTTGGTCTGTAGGTGGGAGGAGGGAGTGACAAGCCAAGGAGGAGACAGAGACTCAGGAGGGCTCAGGAAGTGTCTTAGCTGAGGCTGGGACAAGGCAGGAGAGGGTGGAGGGAAGTCTGCAGGCGCAGGCAACCTCCTCCTGCTGCTGGGAAGGGCTCTGGACACCTTCGGCCCTTTTGCACCCGC
Source organism: Hipposideros armiger (assembly GCF_001890085.2). Lineage (NCBI taxonomy): Eukaryota > Metazoa > Chordata > Mammalia > Chiroptera > Hipposideridae > Hipposideros > Hipposideros armiger. The sequence goes on from NW_017731932.1 coordinate 756,700, forward strand.
CTTCCAAGGCTCAAGCCAGAAGCTCTGGGCGCTTGCCGAGTTGGTGACACAGCCACTGAGCTGGTTGTCCCGGGGATCCCCTGCCCGTCTTCTCTCTGCCCCCCAGCATGGAGGAAGGTGGCGATTTCGACAATGATTATGGGGCAGACAACCAGTCTGAGTGTGAGTACACGGACTGGAAGTCCTCGGGGGCCCTCATCCCGGCCATCTACATGCTGGTCTTCCTCCTGGGCACCACGGGCAACGGCCTGGTGCTCTGGACCGTGTTTCGGACCAGCCGGGAGAAGAGGCGGTCCGCTGACATCTTCATCTCCAGCCTGGCGGTGGCTGACCTGACTTTCGTGGTGACCCTGCCGCTGTGGGCCACTTACACGTACCGGGACTACGACTGGCCCTTCGGTTCCTTCGCCTGCAAGCTCAGCAGCTATGTCATCTTTGTCAACATGTATGCCAGCGTCTTCTGCCTCACCGGCCTCAGCTTCGACCGCTACCTGGCCATCGTGAGGCCAGTGGCTAACGCTCGGCTGAGGCTGCGGGTCAGCGGGGCTGTGGCCACGGCGGTCCTGTGGGTGCTGGCCGCCCTCCTGGCCGTGCCAGTCATGGTGTTCCGTGCCACCGCGGTGGTGCCCAACCTGGAGAACATCACCAAGGTGCAGTGCTACATGGACTACTCCATGGTGGCCACCGCCAGCTCGGAGTGGGCCTGGGAGGTGGGCCTAGGGGTCTCGTCCACGGCCCTGGGCTTCGTGGTGCCCTTCACCATCATGCTGACCTGTTACTTCTTCATCGCGCAAACCATCGCCGGCCACTTCCGGAAGGAGCGCATCGAGGGCCTGCGCAAGCGGCGCCGGCTGCTGAGCATCATCGTGGTGCTGGTGGTGACCTTCGCCCTGTGCTGGATGCCCTACCACCTGGTGAAGACGCTCTACATGCTGGGCAGCCTGCTGCACTGGCCCTGCGGCTTCGACCTCTTCCTCATGAACGTCTTCCCCTACTGCACCTGCATCAGCTACATCAACAGCTGCCTCAATCCCTTCCTCTACGCCTTCTTCGACCCGCGCTTCCGCCAGGCATGCACCTCCGTGCTCTGCTGGGGTCAGAGCAGGTGCGGGGGCGCCTCCCACAGCAGCAGCGCGGAGAAGTCCGCCAGCTACTCCTCAGGGCACAGCCAGGGGCCCGGCCCCAACTCCGGGAAGGGCGGAGAGCAGACGCAGGAGAAATCCATCCCCTACAGCCAAGAGACCCTTGTGGTTGACTAGGGCTGGCATCCGAGGGTGGCCTGGCGCCCGGTGTCCTGTGCCCTGCCCCGGCCCTCGCCCTCGCTCTCTCTCTGTGAAAGTCAGGTCGCGTGAGGGCACCTTGTCTCTTGCACTTGACTTCTTTCCCCGTCCCCTGCCTCCCGCCTCCCTCTTGTCCTCGTTTCTCCTTTAGTTTTGGTCAGAGGTTTTGTGGAAGGAGTTTGAGCCCTGCGGACCCGTGCTCAGCCGCTCAATATCGGTGGGGTCGACTTTGCACAAGTCTCTTAACGTCTCAGTTTCTCCATTTGTGTAACATGGGGGAAGCCGCATCTACCACAAAATGATGTGCGTGTCTGGCTCAATAAAAATTCGCTTCCCCCCACCCCCGTTTTCTTGGATCTCCAGCTCTTTTTTCTCCTTTCTTTTTACTTTTCTCTTCCCTCTTCCTCCCTCTGTTTTCCCCTCTGTCTCTGCAATTTTTACTCTGAATCCTTACCTCTGGTTCCCACCCTCTCTTCCATAGCTTGTCCCCCGCCCTCAATCCCTTCTTCCTCCGCTTTTTACGTCCTTGTTCTGAAGGGCTCCTAAGGGTTAAGAATCCTGACGCTTGTAAACACTGTTCCAGTTCAAGCTCTTTATCCTGTTCCCTGGGAAAGCCAAAGGAATGGGCTGGGGCGGGGGTGGGCTGGGTGTCAGCAAAGAGCTAGCGCTGCAGTCTGCAGACGGAGCTCCAGAACTTTCCCCCAAACTGGATGGATGCTCTGGGATGTCTGGCACTGGGGGGTAGAGCGATTCCAGAAGGGGCCTCCCTTCCCGCAGCCCCTCCGCAATGCCAACGAGATGTGCTTTCTGCAGATGTCCTCAGACCCTTTCATTCATCCTCTATTCTCTGTGGTAACTGGGAGGCAGTGGGGCTGACGAGGCAACGGGCTCCTTGGTTTCATTATGTGAATCTCCGGGGAGTTGGGAGAAAGAGGGGCATCTGCATTTATTTTACGTGCTGCTTGGCGCGCCCCGCCCGCCCCCAAAGCTGAGCTGTAGGTCTCTCCCAGTCCCCGACCCTCCCCACCCCGTCACTCCCAGGAGGTTTTTCTCGGGCACTGGGGCTACTCAGTGCCAAGAATCACTTTGGCTGCTGTGTAGATGCTTGCCGTGTGTGTGTGTGTGTGTGTGTGTGTGTGTGTGTGTGTGTGTGTGCGCGCGCGCGCGCGTAAGCCTGATGAGCAAAGCATGACGAGTAGTGTGGCTGTGTCACTTGTCTCTTGGATGAACAACCCCCTTCCTCTCCACCACATCGCCATTCTTCACACAGTATCCTTGAGGGAAGAATGGACATATTGAGGCAATATAGAATAAAAATGTGCCCACCCCCCACTGGATTTGGGGGCTCAGACGGCTGGTCCGTGCTTTAAGAGAGAAGTCTGTGTGTTCGTTCCGGGCTCCCTGTAGGGAGAGTACTCCCCAGAGCAGCTGGTGCCCACGGCTTGGGGGTGTCCTGCGTGTTGGGTCCCCGTGCCTTCCCTAGTTCCGTGAGGGAAACAGGAGGCTGGTGAAGAGCTTCCCTCCGTCCCTTTCCCACGCCTTTCCACCTTGCTTTGAGTTTATGGGTGTTTCTTTCATCAGGCTCCCTTGTCCAGGGTCTGTGACCCTCTTCCTAAGGGGGCACCTGCTTGCCATGGGGTGAAGTGCACTGGTGGGGTTTTTCTCACCTCACCATCTGTATCAGGCCCTTTGGCTTCTCCTGCTGGGTTGAGGGGCTGGGAACAGTGAGTGGAGCAGCCCTGGCAGGGCTGATGGCACAACATCTACACCACCAGAGAGACCTTGAGGGCGAAATTGATGGTGGGGCTTTTGTGAGCGGGGGACAGGGTGAGTACATTCTGGGTTTTGTTCTTGGAGGACTCTGGATGTGGAGGACAAGACATGAGCCATGGAGACAGGAAGAGTCTAGCTTGGTGTAAATGGACATCATGGCCATCACTGGGATGGAACCTACTCTGGGAGCAGGGGGTGGAGGAGAAGGGAAGGTTAGTCTTCCCAACACAGGCCAGAATCTTCCACAGACTCACTTTCTTGGCCCAGGGCTGTCCTCAAAGCATTCAGTCAAGACTGGAAGAAATTTCTAAAGGGAAGAGGGTACTCCTTTGAGGTCCTCCTGGGTGGCCTGTAGAGACCTCCTGCCTGGAAATCATCAGTGGTCCTAGACAGAGGGTGGAGGAGGCCGCCTGCTGTGACGCTCTCTCATCCTTAACCCACCCCTTCTTTGGAATGTCTGTGCTATTTTCTGACACTGTTGGTCACTGTTGTTCATCAAATAAATCTGTTTTGTGTAACTATTGTGTTCAAATCCTCTTCTCACACAAGTGTCTTGGGATGAGGAAAAGACCACCGATTTACAACTGTTACCATGGGGGGTGGGGTGAGCATGGTTGAGAGCGGACAAGAGGGAAAGTGGGAGTGAAAAGGACTAAAGTGGGAAACTGGAAAGGATGTGGGGGAGGCGACAAGAAGATGGAGAAAATGGACACCAGGGAAGGGAAAGGATGGAGGGTGAGATCAGGGGAAGGCAAAGGAAATGAAGGGCCAGGGAAGCAACTAAGTTTTTCTGCTCTGAGAAGCTGTGGAACACATGGGCACACATTTTGGAGGCCGGAGCACAGGTCTCGGGGAAAATACTAACATCTCTTTCAATGGAGGTAGACCTATCATTCATCCATTCACTCATCTATTCATTTATGATCCCCTATTATTCATTCATTCATTCAGTATCACGTGAGCATCCATTCAATTTAGACTAGAAGTTCCAATGCTTGTTCTCCAATCAGAGTCACTCTGGAGGCTTAAAAAAATACCCATCCTTAGTGTCACCCAGACCAATGAATCAGATGGATGGATTCACCCTAGGTGTTCACAATTACTAAAAGTTCATCAGATGATTTTTCTGGGGAGGGCAGGTTTGGAGATGTCTCTATCTAGATAGATCCTACCCAAATGAAAGTGGGCACCAAAGAATGGAGAGTCAGAGGCAGAGGAAGCCAGGCTCTGGATGGTCACGGATTTTGGTAAGGAAGGCGCTGGAATGATCCTTAAGGGGAAATACTCAGTTCAGGGGTGTTCACCATCCTCCATGAAGACACCTGAGTACTAATAATGTTGGAAGATGACACAAAAGCAATCACTATCGTAGAATGGCTAGTAATGACAGAGCTCGCATTGACTGCGTTTTACCACTGTGCTAGCATTTTCCAAGCATTATCTCATTTAATCCTTGCAATCAATCCTCTGAGTGGGGCATTTTCACCTCATTTTGCTAATAAGGAAGCTGAGGCTCAGAGAGGTTAGACACCTTGACCAAGGTCACACAGCTAGTACATGGAAGAGCCGGTCTAGAACCAGCCAAGTCCAATCCCAAAGCCCATGCTCTTGAGTACTGTTCCTCTCAAAGTACAAATGAGGCAGTTCAGGTGGTTGGGAAAGAAAGTGAGATGTTATCTGTGAGGCACCTGGCACACGTGGAGAGTGCTTCATGAATGGGTGGGGGTGGGGCAGGGTTGAAGAGGAATGTTGGAAAATGCAAGTGCGCAGGAGAGAGAGAGAGAGAGAGAGAGAGAGAGAGAGAGAGAGAGAGAGAGAGAGAGAGAGAGAGAGAGAGAGAGGAAGGAGTGAAACAGACAGAGATGGCAAAAAAAGAGAGACAGGGACAGAGAGACAGAGTGAGAAGAGAGAGAAATAAAGACAGAGAGAGTGAGGAGGTTGGTGGCAAGAACTTGCGAGGCAGGGAAGAGCTGCAAGCTGGTATCAGTGCTTGTTTTCAGGCTTCTGAAACACACCAGGGAAAACCCTGTAGGAATTTACAACTGTAACAACAAACTATTCGAGCTATTTT
>NW_017731932.1:764203-766095 GCF_001890085.2 Hipposideros armiger
TTTTGCAGTGACCAGTTCAGTGTTTATGCTGAAAATGATGTCTTCAGGTCTTCTTGGCTGGATGATGGTGTGTGTGGCTAGTTGGCTTCCTGGGGAAGTTATCGGTGAACTGACTGGAGCCGGTGCTGAGTCAAACAGTTTCTGGGAATCTATGTATGGACTTCCACTGTTCATGGAGGAAGGACTCTCATGGTGGTGGGATGTACCAATTGAATAAAATCTTGGACTTCCCCTCTCTATAAAAATACTCAGGGAAAACTTCTCTTCCCGTCCCTCAGAAGGTCTGGGCTAGGTTTAAGGTCATCCAAGAAGATTTGGCAGTCTTTCTTCTTCTGGGTCTGGAAAATGTCCATAAGTTTAAGAGGTCTTCCTGTAGGATGAGAATGAAGTGGCCTCTGATGATAAGAGAGACACCCCGACTTCACTCTAGGTAGACAGGGTCTGGCATCTTTAGCAGAGAAAGGACGTTGGCAGCAGGGACACAGTGACCCAGAGTTTGGGGACTGTCATCCCAAAGTGCCATGGATGTGACCCCTTGCCCTTAGGAAAAAGGGTGGACCAATGTGGTGGTTATCTGGTTTCCTGGATGAGACCTGGAAGCCCCTGAGTATCCTTGAGATCCAGTTGGCTGAAAACTCTGTATTGAGGGTGACGTCAGGCTGTCAGGGCCCCTGCAAGGTGGTGGTTATTTGCCGTGCTAATAATAAGCTATTTTTAATGTTTGGGAAAAGCAACACAGCAATTACCAAAGGAGTTGACTAAAGACAGTTGCTGCAGGCTGGAGAAGGAAGTGGTTTCCATTCTGATTGCATCAGGAGCCCAGGCAGCCCAACACGCTGGCACAAAAAACAGCACAAGTGAGCTGGAAAGGGTTCTTCTTACCTCCCCACTTCACTAGTGACGGAAGTGAGGCGTGGGGAGGGTGAGTGACTTTCTTAGCGTTATTACCAAACAGTGGCTGAATTGGCTGGCTTGGTCTTCTTGATTCCTAGGCCTGCTTCTTTTTTCATGTCCCTAGACTAAGGACCAATCACAATGATTCATTTACTCATTCAACAAATATTTATTGAACGTTTACTGTATGCCTGTTACTTTGCTAGGCACTGGGATTGTCGCGGAGGATGAGATAGGCATGGTCCTTCCTTTATGTAAATTATCTTTTGGTGGGGGTGTAGACAGTCAATGTAGACAGTCAACAGGTACGTAAGCCAACATAGTGAATGACAGATTACAGAAATGCTGTGAAGAAAGTAACATTTCATATATGGAAAATAATGCTGAGGAAATTTCAGACAAGGTGCTCAGAGAAGGTGTTACTGGAAGGCGACCTTTCGGTTGACACCGGAAGGATATGACAGTGAGCCGACTATGCAAAGGGCTGGCTGAGAGTCCCAGATGTAGGGAATGGCAGCACACGCAGAGGCTTCGAAGCAGGACAGATGTCAGTGGGTTTTCAGAGCTACTGTCAGGGCCAGTGGGCGCGAAGCCAGGAAGGAGGTGTCAAGAGATGAAGTTAGACAAACAGGGGCCAGATCACGCAGGACTTTGGAGATCATGGTGAGGAGTGTGGCTCTTTTATAAAGTGCAGTGAGAAGCCATCAGAAAAATGACATGATTCAATTTGCATTTAAAATGATCCCTGAGGCTGCTGTGTAGAGAATGAATTAAAGCGGATCAGGAAAAAGGGCAGAGACACCAGGTAGGGGATACGTCAGAGGCCAAAATAAGGAATGATGGCGGGTCTCATAAAGGTGGGGTCCACAGAGAAGGGAGGCAGGTTTGAGCCATGTTTTGGATCAGAATGAAGAGGACTTCTGATGGCCTGGATGGTTGAGTGGGTGGGAAGGTGTGTGTGTGTGTGTGTGTGTGTGTGTGTGTGTGTGTGTGTGTGT
>NW_017731932.1:766220-767378 GCF_001890085.2 Hipposideros armiger
ACACAGAGAGACACAGAGAGACACAGAGAGAGAGGAACACTAACATGTCATGCCTGAGATGTTAATAAGACATTCAAGTGAAGATGTCATAAAGGTAGTTTGATATACAAATCTGGAGTTCTGAAGGGAGGTCTGGTCTGGTGATAAAAAACTGAGCAAGGTAGAGGTGGAACTGTGAGGACTCCTACTGAGAAACAATGTAAGAGGAGACCAGAAAACTGTCCGCTGAATTTGGTGACATGGAGGTCATCGACGCCATGTACCAGGGTAGCTACAGTGGATTGTGATGGGGGAGGACAGAGAGTGGGAGCGTGGGTGGGAGGTGGGTCTCTGGAGAATGCCTACGGAAACAACTCTTTGGAATGTTTTGCTGGGACAGTGAGCACTGAAATGGGCACAGCTAGAGACGGAGGGTGGGATGAAGTGAAAGCCTTGTGGAAACGAGAGATTCAGGAGCATGTTTGTGTGCTGGTAACGATCTGAGGAAGGTGAAGACCATGCGTGAGAGCGAGAGCGAGCCATGAAAAGGATGAGGCTCCAACAGAGAGGGGTGATCGGAGGAGAAACGCCTTCGAGACGGGACACGTGGATCAGGCTTGGATAAGAGAGCACCTTCCTTCTGTAGATTAGGAAGGAAGTAGGTGGTGACGAGCCATGAAGCAGGTCAGTGGCTGGACTTCGGTGGTGGGAAGATGGGGAAGTCCTAGTTTTGTGACTTCTAATTTCTCAACGAATTATAAGAGAGGGCTTCAGCTGTGCACGAGGCACGGAAAGGGGTATATAAAGCTTTGAAGGCTTAAAGCGCTATCTTGGGCAGTGAAAGAGCAATATCCCTAGAGACGCATACAGTGTTGATTCTCCACTCTGGGATTTGAAATGAAATCACTGGCCGGGGGTGTGATTTTTCCTTGCAGCGTCTAGCTGCTGTGGGTATAGGCACAGAAAAGGTACTCAGCAAGTGGGAGTTTGCAAGGTGCTTGTGACAGAGGGGAGACATGCGAGGTATCAGGATTGTTGGCAAGAGAGTCATTAGAGAGAAGGACAATGGAATGTAATTTATGTAAGGAAGGAGGCAAAGACAAAAAGTGGCTGCTGGATGGTGGACATGTGATGAGACGAACGGGTTAGTAGCCAGGAAAAGGCAGAAGAAACGTCGGG
>NW_017731932.1:767948-790352 GCF_001890085.2 Hipposideros armiger
AATGACATACGTATCAAAGGAGTCAGCTATTTGCAGGAGAAATGTCTTGAAAGAGGCAATGGGGAGGAGCTAAGATCAACCCTCTGACTTTACAGACAGGGAAACTGAGGCCCAGAGGAGGGAAATAAGCATATAAGAGGTTGGCAGCAGAATTTGAACAAAACGGTTCTGACACCTCGTCACGAAAGTGGCGTTTTAGCAAACGCTCCAGAATTGCAAATTCAGAAAACATGTTGTCTCTCAAAGTCGCTTCTGGGGGAGGTGACAGACTTATTTCTAGTGATGCTGCTGATGTTCCAACCATTTCTGGAAATTTCTTCAGAAACATGATCTTCAGAACCAGCTTCTGAGTCTCAAAGACAGCCCGCTGCCCTGGAAAGCCTTATTTAATTTTAATGCATGGATGGGACCTGTCCTTGACCTTCTCTGGTTATTGGGTCTGACAGCCCGAGATGCAGCCTGGAAACATGGCCTCTTTACATCTCAGCACATGTGTGTTTTACACTCAGCGTGTTCCAGGCCCATGAGATCCCCATGGAGGTCTGGGGTCAGCTATTGCTATATTAGTTCCAATATGTATAATATATAATATATAATATATATATTATAGAGGTATATTAGTTCCGAACTGGTTTTGTTCTGCAAGGCTGGTGTGCATGAGGTGCGCATCTTTCTGGCATCTTACCTGCAAACAGCAGAACCTCACCCACTGCTTGCGCCATGTGGTTTTGCCTGGGATTGCACACAGCACTTCCACTCCTGCTGACTCTGGGCTCTTGATGACTCTCTGCCACTGCTCCACCTCAGACGGAAAATAGATTCCACGCAGCTCCTGGGTCCTCAGGTTGTTCTCTTTTGAAGTGAATTCCCCCACGTGCATGGAGGATGGAGCCCAGGCCACATACTGACATTAGCAGCAAAGGAGGCCAGGAAAAGTGGATTCCAGCTTCTAAGGTGGGAGGTGGTGCTCAGATTGTGGGAAGATCCCCAAACATAGGGAATTTGTGCAAAAAAAAAAAGTGAGTGCTGCAGACATGGCAAAGGTTTCCTACGAGGTCCTAGGCTTTCTAAGATTTGGGAAAGCTGGCCCTTGGTGCACAGTGGTGACTGACTGGGACATTGTCCTTCCTGGTCCCACAGCCCATCTTCACCGAGTGTGATCACCAGCTCAGAGATCACAGCACAGCCAGATGATTTGTGCTAAAAATTTAGACTTCTCTTTAAAATGGGTGTAGATAAAAGAGAAACAGGAAGTTGTTTCTCCAAGCCCCTGCAAAGGGGTGGCTGTCAAGGTCAAATCGTCCTGCCAGCAAACCTGTGTCCATGGAGAATGCTGAGATATTCTTCCTGGAAATGCTTTTCCTCGGTGATCCAGAATTCATCTGACAAGCACGTATTGAGGGTTTACTAGGTATCGGGTACTGGCGCTGAGCCTGAGCTGAGGGGGCTAAGAAGTTTCAGGGATGAGTAAGATATGGACTCTGTTTACAGGAAATGCAGTCGAGTATCAGAGACAGACATGCCTATGCTTAACTGGGTGTCAGTGGGGTACAAGGTGTTGGGGAAAAGGGTCTTGGGGTCTATCAATCTGGGAACCATGCCCTAGGCCTTGTGAGCTGGATTTTCCTGTTGCAAAGTGGGGATAATAAGACTTTAGCTTATGTGGTTGTTTGAAGGAGTACGTAGTATAAAGGATATGGGGTAGCCAGTGCCTGGCACATAGCAGGCACTCAGCAAGCGTAGTTCCCCCCGATACTCCCACACCTCTCTTTTCCTCCCTTCAATATGAAGTGTGATGGGACCATAGGGAAGGTGGTGGTTAATTCTGCGTGATGGGTTCTGGCTGGGCTTTCAATGATGACAAGGGCTCTTCAGGCAGAGGGTGAGGAAGACTCTCCAGGCAGTGGGAACAGCATGTTCAAAGCCATGGCACACTGTGTTTGGGGATTGATGGACTGAACAGCTGGTTGGAGGTGTGTGCGTGGGGGAGGGGATTGGCTGGAAGTGAGGCTGAACGGGGAGTTAAGGGCTCTGTGAATCGCACTGGGAGTCTGTAAACATGGGTGGTCAATGAAGGGGTTTAAAGCAGAGGGTTATTCTCAAAAGACCAGAGCAGCTGCTCTCCGGCTGATGAAAATATCTTTTATTTAGAACTGCCCTGGATCTGGAGTGCTCCATTATCTCTGCTCTGAGAGATAAGGATGGAAGCGCTGGGCTGTGCCTTGGCCCCGAGTCAGCCTGGGGATGTGTATGATTAGATGTCTTGGAGAGCCTCCTAACACCATTACTAATTCAAATACGAAACACAATAATACTATTTGTTGAATAGTTATCACTCTCAATGCAATGTTAGATATTTTACATAACTAATCCCAAATCCTTTTAATAGCTCTGCAAAGGCAGATGTTATGATCTCCATTTTGCAGAGGAGGAAATCGAAGCTCAGAAATGTTAGTCTGTTGCTCAAGGTCATATAACCAGTATACGGCCATGGTGAGATTCAAAGTGGGGTTTTCCTAATGGTTAAAATCCGTGCTGATTCCACCATGAGCTCCTGGGTCCTGTTGGATTACTCCTAATTGACATGAAAACTTGTGACATGAAAACTCAATATATCTTTATCTCTCTCCCTCTCTATATATTTATATCAATACCTTATCTATGTATCTATTATCTATCTATCTATCTATCTATCATCTATCTATCTATCTATCTATCATCTATCTATCTATCTATTATCTCTCTACCTATCCAATGCAATGGCAGAAATTTACCTACTATCTCAAAATCTCTTGCCTTTCCTTCCTTGAACCTCTGGGAATTCATGTGCATCCCTCTTTCTGGGTGGAGAAGCTGAAATCGGGTTAATTGTTGTCATTAAAGGTGTCTTAGAATGAGGGTGTGCTGCCTGCCACCTCAGTCATGGACGGGCCCAGAACTGGTCACTTAAGAATGAAGTTTTGAAAGTGACTTAGAGGGCATGACAGATTCCTCAGATGTTGGCCTCTCCCTGTAGACCTGTCAATCTCCCAGCCATGCCGGAATCCCTTTGCGTTTCAGCCTGTTGTGGTGTGGTCAATGCACACGCCTCTAGAGACCTGAGTTAAAATATTAGCTGTGCCCTCACCAGCCACTGGGGCCTTGGCTGAGTTATAGGATTTGTCTGAGCCTCAGTTGTCCAGTTGTCAGTCAAGTGGGGATGTTAATCGTACCTCCTTCCAGGCTGATGTGAGAATGAAATGAGATGTCTGAGAACCTCTGGGCATGCAAATGTTTATCAGGTCTTTTCTTTTAGCTTTTCTTTCCTGGGGTGGAAATGTATTAAGCCACGATAAATGGTCATTTTGAATAATTACCCTCGGTCTCATCTTTGAAAAGACAGAATGGGATTAGATTGTAAACCTACTTGACCTTGGCAGGGAAATCTTGGGTGATATGGAGGTAGAAGAAGGGGAGAAAGAACAAAGAAAGGGCTTATCATAGCCAAGTTCAGTAACTATGTAATTTATTCAGGATCCAGGCCAGGTCTGCCCACGAGAGCAGGAGCAGATGGGCCTGGGTGGGGCCTTTTGATGCTGACTGTGTCCGTAAAAGGTTGAATGAACTCTTCATGAAGCAGTAAAAATGTTCCAGGCTCCAAACACAACCTTGCCTTAAAGGGCAAAATGCTCTCGGATGGGAAGGTGACTATTTGGGTTTCCCTGGGGTAGGCAGCAGCTCACTGAAGGCTCCTGGCAGGAAGCAGTCCTGCTGGCTCCTGGCCAGGCTGGTGGGGCCCTCTGACCTTCTCTCTGGTCCTCAGGAACTTCTGCTTCCCCGGGAGGATGAAGGTGGCAGGGAGGAGGGGCAGGCACAGAGGAGCATTTGGGAAAAAAGGGGCTTTCTGGCAAAAATGGACTGTCAGGGGACCAAGGTGAGTGAGAGGATCCCACTGAATCGTGAGCCTTAAAGGGGCTCCTTGGTGCTTTTTGTTGTCATTGTTGGTAACTCTGATTTCTCAGTACATCGTGAAGCCACTGAGTAATACAGGACCATCGGGTCTCATCTCTCCATGTTGCTTTATGTAACAACGGACCAGAAAGCGGAAGTGAGTTCCCAGGATCAGTTGGACACTTTGCACCACGCCTCACTGCTCTACTGTATTGTTCTGTGATCTAATCATTCCAGAATTGGATGGATTGATAGTAATAACAGCCACAGCAGCCACAGTCATTGTTGAAGTTATTGAGCACTTCCTAAACGAGGCATTTCCCGAGCGCGAGTGTTTTATGGGCTCCAGGAGGTGTAGGTGCTATTGTGATCAGCCCCATTTTCCAGATGAGAAAACTGATGCTCAGAAGGATGAAATAACTTGCGAACCATGAACCAATAGTCAGCAGGGGAGGGTTGGGACTGAACCCTGAGTGGGTAGGAGCCAGGGAGCAGATACCTCCACCCCGAAATGCTACTGCTGGCAAGTGGCTACTCTGTTTTCCTCATCCCTGTCTTCTGCAAGGCATGGCGTGCAGAGGTCAAATTGCTCGGTGAATTATTTTCATGCAAGTGATGATAATTTAAAAAAGAAATTTTATTTTACACTTCTGCTTGAGTCTTGGTGCTGAGACTACACATTAGGCACTCAACATTGATTAGCTCAAAATTAATTTTCACGGGTAAGGAGAGACTGGTTTAGCGATTAGGTGTTAATGCGCATATATAAGATCTGTCGCCTCCTTGAGATAAATGTATGGCAGGAGAGATCATAGCTGATACTCTTTCCCTGTTTCTCCAGCCGCTGAAGAGAAAGAGCCTGTATGCAACACACTTGTGCCATGTCTTTGAGCATCTGGTATCTCACAATCATCGCAAATATCGTGGGGGAGGGTGCTATGTTATTATGCCCATGTTTTGAATTAAATTTAGAGTTAAGCTAACTTTCCCAGGGCAGCACTGTAAATATTGTAGAAGAGTCGGGCTGGGAACCTTGAAGTGCCGGGAACCCTAAGTCCAACTGTACCAAGTTACCCTCCAGGTGTTGGGCAAATAATTTAAATGGAGCGAGGACCGGAGTTCCATTCCACTCCACATGCCTGTAAGAGCTGTTTTTCTTCTGAAGAGTGGAGAACTAATGCAAGCTAGCGGGAGTGAAGCCAGCCAGGACTGTGGATGGGCCCAACGTAAGGCATGAATCAAGGGGCTTGGACCCATGGCCCCTGATGTTTATCCACCAATGATTTCCTTGTGCTCAGAAATATTTGGAGTCCCAAACAGACTGTGCTGAATGAGAGCTCATCCTTAGATTACCTCATTGACCAAGTGATTAAGTTGAAACAACAGAAGTGCCCACCAGAACTCTGGACTGCCTCGTAGTGGCTGATGAGAACCATCTGGGCTCTTGCTACCCATTCCTAAGACAGAGGCTGCGTGCTGTCACTCACCTGGGCTGCTGTGCGAAATATTGCTGGTACTTGGGGACCCCTCTCCAGCCTGAGCACACTCCCAGCGATCTGGGTGCTAAGCAGGGACCCATCAAGGTGGGAAATGCAGTATTTCTCTCCTGTTCTCATTTATTACTTGCCGACTGTCCTTCGTCATTTTGAGCAGGGTTGATGGCTTCAGCTGGGGTCCGCATGGGGGAGCCTGCAGAGGTGCAGCGCCTCTCACCTCCTGTCACCAGGCCTTTGAAGGGGCTGAGAAGCTACAGTAGCTCCCATTCGGTGAGTCTTAAGGCCTGAGGGACTAGGTGCTGGGGGCTGGAGGCTCCTGAGGGTGGGGCGGCTCTGGGGGATCACCAAAGGGTTTCTACCTGCTGGGAACAGACAGTTGTTCTAAGTGCAGGGTCATCTTATGGGAGGTTTGTTTTGTTAGTGGAAGCCAGCTGTGCCCGAGTAGGTGGGACTAGTGTGTGTTTGTGTTTATGTGTTGAGTGTTTGTGTGTGTGACTATTTGAGTGTTTGTATATGTGTGCGTGAGTGTATGTATGTGTGAGTGTATGTGTGAGTGTGTGTGTACAAGTGTTGTGTGTGTGTGTGTGTGTGTGTGTGTGTGTGTGTGTGTGTGTGTTCCTTTTGGGCTGCAGGCCAGGGTTGGACTTAATCCAGCAAAGCCCCTCTGAAGTGGAAATCAGAAAGCTCTGTCCCTGGGTCCTGAAACCAGAGCGAATGTATGACTGCCTGGCTAGTAAGGCATTTATAAGCTATTTTCTCACTTTCATACTGTCGCCTCTTCTGTCCCAAATGGTGTCACAAACATTGTATTTGTGAGAGACCCCTGGCTGCTAGGTCTCTCTGGTTTCCATGGAAACCATAAAGCCCACTTGAAGGGGGGTTAGAGGGAGGTGGGGCAGGGAAGGGGGAGATCCTGGGCTGGGAGGCTTCTTCTCCAGACAAAGGGGAGGGACAAAGGCTGGGGGGAGGGAGATTTATTGTCCTTAGTCTTGTGGCTTTCCAAATTGATTATAGGATAATGGCAGCTCAGGGCCTGGAGGAGAAAGCGGAAAGGAGGACTGTGTCCTGGGACCTCAGCTTGACTCAAAGGCTGGGAAAAAGGCACTGGAGGGAGAACCCTCTCCCCGTACCATTGCCTGTGAGATAAACCCTCAATTCCCTGGACCAACATGCAAGGAGTTCAGTGTTTGTCTCCACCAGAGCTGCCCATTGTCCTCATTGAGTAAGTGTTGGCCTTGCTGCTGTAAAGCCCTACAGTGGCCTTGTCTTATTTATTTATTTCTGCATCTCTAGAGCTTGGTCCTGTATTTGAGCCGTATGAGTTGATGACACGCCATGCTCTCACTCCAGAACCCAGAGCCTTTTCTCTAAAGGAGCTCCCTGCCTAGAAAGTTCTGACTTTTTCCTTCCCCCCAGGCAAGGGCTACTCCTTCTTCCATGCTCAACTCAAGTCCCACCTTCTCTCTGAAGCGTCCCCAGCCCGCATTCATTACCAGGGTCTTCAAACATGCACATAGCTCATTGGCTTGCCAGGGCATAGTAATATCTGGTTTCTCTAAACACCTATGTCTGTGCTTAATCACAGCCTGTTCGTTTTTAAAATACAGGCTCTTTCCCTCCTGTTGGAAAGAGCATGGAATTTGGATCACATGCACCATCCTCTGTGGCTATTTTCAGTCTCCTGAGCTTGTCAGGTTTAACATGTGGCCATTTTTCCGTCCACAATACTAATCAATCATTCAGTTCCTACCATGAGTGCTTTGCATGCAAAGTATCATTTGAAGTAAAAACCAATGTGAGTGTGAGGCTTGGCTCTGTGTCTACTGTGAACTTGAGCAAGACATTTCAACCCTCTGCACCTCAGTTTCCTCATCTGGAAAACGGGAATTACAAGAACAATTTCCTTGTTCCCCTCATAGCATTGTTTTGAAGATCATAAGAGCCATTAGGATGGTGCTCTGAAACCTGGAGGATGCTCTGCCCTGTGTTATTGTCACTTTTGGAGTTCTCTGAGTGCAGGAGCATGTCTCACTGATCTTGTGCCTGTGCCCCTGCCACACTGCATGCAGCCACCATACTGGGGAAACACAGTCAATGTTTTTTGAGTTGAGCTAACAGTTGGCAGAGAAAATAGCACTGGGAGGGTCGCTGAGTCCAGATGGGGAATCCCGTAGTGCGTGGCTCACTGGGGCTTGGGTAGTGTTGGGGTATTTAGGGGATACTCTTGGGGTAACAAATATGCCAGGGTCAGAGGTCACAGCCAAGGGTGCTGCAATTATTAAGAGGAAATTTAGAGAAAAGGCAAGGCGAAGATTAAGACATCGTAAGGGTTGGGGGTTAGGGAAGCTTAGGCTTTCAAAATACTTGGGTACCTGCAGCCTGCCAGCCACTTTTATTTACAAATCATCATATGACTTTTTTTTCCAATCACTGTGTGAAGTGGAAGTTACTGTCCCCATTTTAATGGTGAAGGGGCTTGCCCAGACCCAGCATTTCCTCCATCCTTCCATATTACCTCCCTGACCCTGGCCTGAGGTCTTGAGGTCCCATCCCTAATGGAACTAGAGTAATATGACCCCTTGAAAGACCCGCTAAGTGTTCCCCAGGGAGAGAAAACCAATAGGTGTGGTGACTGTAAGAAAACATTTGGTTGGAAATCACAGCTTGTCATCCAGGAGTGAGCTCACACCAGGGAGAAGAAATGCAGTAGAGCTTCCTGTGTCGTTCCCCGGGTGGTCTGGTCCCTGCACCCCCCTGCCTGTCTGTATGTCCACTTAACTCACAAACATCCATCACCACAGGGTACAGAGTGGGGGTGTCACGGAGGGGCAGGGAGTATAGAGGGGGGTGGGAAAGTCAACTGGTGATCTCCAACAGCTGGCCTCCCTCCCCGCCCTCCCCCCAGGCCGCCAGGTTCCCAGGGGCAGGGGTGAGTCTGATTAAGAACCGTCTGTCAGGACGTGCCCACCAGCTGCCAGGTGACCTCAGAGGCTGTTTAATGTCCAGCAACACAATGTCAGTCACAACCTTTGCCCTGTCTGCACCATTGGAGGATGGAGCTTACTCCGAAGAGGAAAACATCTTTAAAATAGAAGCTGACCTCCTCAGCCCACCCCCTGGCGTTTCCTGCAACTTCAAGGCTCTGGTTGGAAGCCTGGAGATGGCCCTTTCCTTCTCCATTCGGGCCAAGTCAGGGGCCAGGTGGGAAATTTACCAAATGGAACAGACCACTGGGACCGGTTATTGTCTTAGAGCGCATGAAAATGTTTTGATTTCCAAGGAAAAGTCTCAGAGAGCTCACCTTGAATCAAATGGGGAGCACCCTCCTTATTTTCATTCCTCAGCCCCTGCCTGTCACCCAGAGCAGCTGTGTGTACTCCCAAGTCTAGGGCTGTGGGGTGCAATACGGTAGCCACTAGCCCCAGGTCGCTGTTCAAATTCAAATGTGTATTATTTTAAATTAAATAAAATTAATACTTCAGATTTTCAGTCGCCCTAGCCATCGTTCAAGCTCTTGGTAGCTACATGTGTGACTACTCTCTGTCAGATTGGACAGTGCAGGTATAGGACGTCTCCATCACTTCAGGAAGTCCCTTGGGACAGCACGAGCCTGAGCAGTGGTGCCACCCTGGCTGCCTGTTGGAATCACCTGTGAGCTTCTGAAAAGTCCTGATATTGGGCTGGGGCTCATCCCTAAGACTCTTGTCAATAGTTCTTGGATGGGGTTTGGCACTGGGACTTTTCAAAGGTTCCCCAAATGATTCTAATGTGCAGCCAGCACTGGTCCACCGAGTCCCAAACTTACCTTGTTATAAAGATCATGGGAGTTTTGTTTTTTTCTTGTTTTTTTTTTTTTTTAAAATATAGATTTCTGGGAAACTTCCCTCAGGATCCTGAGTCAGCAGGTCAGGAGCAGGTCTCAAGAATCTGTCTTTTTATTAAATATGTCAAGTGATTCTTATGGTCAAGCAGGTTTGGGAAAAATGGATGTAGACGAGAGACAGGAAGCGCATCACCCATCAGGCACCTGGTATTCCAGGCGCTGTGCTGGGGCTGTGGCCAACAGGCCTCCAGGCCATGACAGTCCAGTGAGGTGGACTTTATCTGTTCGCGAGTCACAAGTAAGGAAAATGGAAAATCATGACGGGTGAAGTCCTTTCTCAAAGTCACTCAGGCAGTAAATGGTGGCAGTGGACTGTAGACCTGGTCTGAGTGTTCAAGAGATTGGGCTCTGGAGTCATTTTGGGGTTTAAATCATGCCACTAAGTGTGTGACTCGGGACGAGTCAATTTCCTTCCTTGTAAACTGGGAATCACAACAGTGCCTGCCCCCTTGGGATGTGGGAGTGACTAAATGACATAATGTGATAATGTAGGGTACTGTGTCGTAGGCATCCTATTCATCTCCAATAGATAAAGAGCAAGTCAGCCCCGGCAGCTCTGTTCTCTTCACTATGTCTCTATTCCAAGAGAATCTTTTATGCTTCTATCACTATCCCCTTGTTTGTCTCCCTCTCTGTTGCTCTACGGTAGGGAGGTATTGATTCTGTTCCTTCATGCTGTGGGGCTCCAGCTGCTGGGTGTGGGGGTCAGAAAGGCTGTTTGCTCTTGACCAGGTGGGTCCAGGCGGCCCTCTCGTCCTAAGTTCCTGTGCTACAAGACTGCAAATACAACTTCAGCAGAATAATCAAAAGAGTAATAGAAGCCAAAGCCATAATTTGTACTAAAGTGGCAGCTGCCATTGACTGGGAGCTTGGACTCCAGGCACTGGGCTAAGTACTTTCTTTGTCAATGTGTCTCATCCTTTCTGCAAACCCATGAGGCAGGTATAATTACTCTCCTTTGTTCACACCAAGAAGCAGAAGTTAGTCTGTAAAACACTACTCTGCTGTCATATAACTAGCAGGACTGAGATTTGAATCCAGGTTCAGGGTCCAAACCTGTTACTCTAGGTTGTCCCCCAAGCAGAAACAAGAAAGAAAAAAAATCCACGTAATGGGAGTAGAGTTTTGTGTTTCACTTTATAAGACATGTTGATGCCCACGGAATCACTGGACGCTTACGATACACCCAGTGTGGTGGGGGTAGTGACACCAATTCCCAGATCAAGAAAATGAGGCCCCGGGAAGGTGTGACGTACCAGGTTGCCCACTTAACAGGGCAAAGATGTAGAAAAGGCCACGTCTGCCGGCTGCCACACTCCTGCTCTTCCCAACACAACATCTCTCAAGAGAAAGTACACTTCTTGCTGTTCCCAGGTTTTGGTCCTCCTCATGTCCCTTCTGCCTGGTCCATGAAGGATGAGGAACCGTCCTCTTCCAGGGCAGGAGGTGCTTGGCGAAGGCCTGAGCAAACAGAGGATGGACTTATCTCATCATTCCATCTTAGCTCCAGCTCTTTCCCAGAGATGAGGGGCGACCCCCTGACCGCTAGGTTGCCTGTACGGAAATGCTGGCTCCTGGCAAGGCCTGTCCCCTTCGCGTACCGCAGTCCATTAACACAGACTGAAGCTCGCTCATGACAGGGTAGGCAGCAAGGGAATCCTGCACGGGAGCGGGCGGGTGATGGGGCCGGCAGAGCTGGATTTGAATCCCTGTCCTGTTTCCTTCTTGCTGTGTGACCTTGGGCACATCATTTAACCTCTCTGAGCCTTACGCAATGGCCTAATGCCTAGCACTGCCTGACGCACAAAGGCATCCCAGTAGGGACTGTTGCCATCTGGGCTCATAGTTATCAGTCAGCCAAGGAGAGAAACAGAGAGGGGGAGGGGGAGCTGTCACGCTCCACCTGGAGCTGTCCCTTTCTCTCAGTGTTGACTGGGGACAGAGGAAAACGGGGGCTGGTCCTGGAGAAAGGATAGAGGCCCTTTAATGAGTTCAGGAAAGCCCATCTCCTGACAATAACAGCCCGGGACTGTGCAATAACATCCTGCCAGGAGAGGTAGTGACAGGATATGTGCTGGTGTGGGAGCGTGTGGCAGCCCCACTGCGCGCTGCCTGCCCTCCGGTTTCTTAGCCCTAAGGAAGCTCAGGAAGTACCAGCCAGGGATCAGAGGGAGATGAAGACTTCCCTCTCCACGTGCATCCTGGACTGATATGGAGACGGGAACATCACTTGGATGGACATTCCTGTTGGGCAGACTGTTAGCGATTCCTCTGTGAGCTGCTCTCTCCCTATCGCTGTCCCCCCTCAGCTGGAACTGCCCTCTGGGTTCTTGCTCAGAGCCTCCCACGGTTCCACGGAGTGAAAGAGGAGGACTGGTGAAGGGGAGTGGCTCTTATCTGCCAATCAAAACACCAATATTTGTTGAAGGCCTTCTGTATGCTGAGGACAGAGCTTGTCTGTGGAAATACAGTGATGATGACGAAGGATACCATTGCAGCCCCTGGGGGGTTTACAGTTGGGAGGGGTAGAGAGATGATGAGCAAACACAGTGAGCTGTGTGGAAGCCCCAAAGTCCAGGGTGTTGGCTGTTGGCTGAGGGGTGAGAGAGAAGCAGGAAAGGCTCCGTGGTGGGGGATGGTGAGCACACAGCTAAGGGTGAGCAGGAGTGGGCCCCATGAAGAGGTGGGGACAGGCCTGAGTGAGAGCTGTTGAGGTGTGTGAGAGGACCTGAGGGGTGCTGAGCTGGGACTGTGGCTGGAGAGAACGCCAGGGCCAGGGGCTGGGAGAGTCGGTCACATCAAAGAGGATGAATTTCATCTGCAGGGTAGTGGGAAACCGCAGAAACCTTTTGATCAGGGAAGCGATGCGATCAGATTTGCAGTTTGAATCTTGACATGTCCCCTCCCAGCAGTGAGCAAACCTTCACAGGGACTCACTCTGCTGTCAAGCCTGGGGGGCCCAAAGAAGTTGCTGGTCAGAGCCAGAGTCCAGCGAAGTGGAGGGGGGAGATTTGCGTGGGACACGGGGCTCAGGGTTCTATGCTGGCTCCGTCAGCCGTACACACGGTGACCTGGGCAAGTCACTTGCCCTCTGGACTCCATTTCCCAGGTATTAAAAAAAAAAGATGGAACTAGGTGGGTCCACAAGGCCCTTTCAGATAATATGTTTCATGATCCGAAACCTATGATAATTTTCCCTGCCCTCAAGAAGCTTACAGTCTGGGGTGCCTGCCCGAATGAGACAGCACGCTTAGCAGATGCCCGCGGAATCTTAGAAAGCGTCTGATCAGGAATAGGGGGTGGCGGGAGGACCATAAGCCTCTGTGTCCTGGGAAATGGGTTTTATGCAGGTAGAGAAGGGAGGGGTCGCACAGTTTGCTCACCGCCTGCTGGGACAGGCTGGAGTCTCCACTAATCTCTGTCCTGAGTGGGGTCAGCCTCTCCTGCTGGTGGGTACACAGCAGGCCACAGCTGCTCTCCCCATGGGATAGTCCGGGGAGTCTGCTTTTAGGACCCTCCTCATAAACGGGTGAGTAGCCATCCCAGGTCTTTGGAGGCCCTGGTCCCTAGAGTCATAAATGGGGCCCATCCTTTTTTATTTTTTTATTTTTTGGGGGCCCATCCTTAAGAAGATAGGGAGGCAATGGGGAAAGATGTCAACTTCAAGTAGGAGACCTGGGTTACATGTCTTGTTTTGCCAATGAGTGACACGTTGTGCGATCTTGGGGACATTTCACTCCTCATCTCAGGGACTTGGTTTTCTCATCTATGCAATGACAGTGTTTTTCCAAGTGATAACTGTGTTCTGGGCACTGGGTGCTGGTGATAAAAGATGAAAAGGGGCTGGCTGAGTGGCGCGTTGGTTAGGAGTTGGCTTGGGACACCAGCTCTGAGCAGCAGGGCCCCGGTTTGGATCCCACATGAGGGCCAATGACACTGCCCTCTACAGCTAAGATGGTGAATAACAGCTTGACCTGGAGCTGGGCTGCTGTGAGTTGCTGGCGACAGCGTAGGCTGTAGCCCCTGCTGTAGTGGGTTGCCATAAGCTACCGTGTGTGGCTGGCAGCCAGTGTGAGCTGCCAAGAGCCTCAGTGAGAGGCTGTCCAGAGGCCAGCAGCTGATCTGCCTCACCTGGGAAGAGCGCAATGATAATACCAACATGGGCCAGTGAAGCAATGTCCTCCACAACTAGACTGAAGAACCAAAGGAGAGCAACTTGTCTGTTCTCCTTCCCCCAACTCCTCAGCACTGTTCCCCTCCCTCAATTCCCAATAAAATCTTAAAAAAAAAACATGAAAAGGACCAGGTTTCTTCCCTTAGGCATCCTTCAGTCTGATGGGCAGACATACCTGGAAACACATGCTTTCTGTATAGTGTACTGAGTACAATGCTAAAGGGATGCCTGGGGCGGGGGCGGGAGGGGTAGAGGCATAGGCATGGGCCCTTAGTCCAACCAGGGAGGTGCAGAAAGGCTTCCTGGCGGAGGAGGTTACACGCACACTTGAATGATCAGTGCAAGTCGGTTGGTAGAAGTAGGTGTGGAGGAAAGGCACTTTGGACATTTCTAAAGAAGGGATCTATCTAGTCACTTTGCTTCTGCAGCATAAACTATGGCTCCCCACCCCTTCCTCTTCCCAGTCCAACTGTGATACTCTGGAGCCATTCCTCCGTCTGCCCAGCTGGGAGGGCAGCCAGCCCCAGAGGTCTCTGGGGTGGGGT
Organism: Hipposideros armiger; assembly: GCF_001890085.2. Taxonomy (NCBI): domain Eukaryota; kingdom Metazoa; phylum Chordata; class Mammalia; order Chiroptera; family Hipposideridae; genus Hipposideros; species Hipposideros armiger. The sequence goes on from NW_017731932.1 coordinate 781,977, forward strand.
GGACTTCTAAGCATCTTTTGCTGGAATGAACTCTGAGCACAGCCCACAGCTGACTTGGTCACAAGCTTGCTTTGGGCAGAGTTTTCCAGCAGTCAGCAGGATAGCTCCCGAGGAGCCTCAAAGTCTTAGATCAGAGCCGGCATCTCCTTGATCTCTGCCAAGGTTTGCTGGAAGAGATGTCATCCAGCCCTCAGGGGCTTCCTAAGGGCAGAACACCCAGCTCTCGCTGCCCATCTTGGGAATATTCATTGAGTGTAGACTAGGGGCGAGTAGGAATGAGAGAAAACACACCATCTCATCAACACACACACACACACACACACACACACACACGCGCACACACGCACACACACACTCTCTTACACAAGAATGTTGTGCAGGAAAGGGTATGGTCCCATGGGAAAGTCTAAGCGGAGCATCTGAGCCGGCCTGGCAAGTTTCTGGAAGGGCGCTTGAGTGGAGATGCTTGAGGTGAGATCTACAGGAAGAGACGAAACTTGCTAGTTGAAGAACAAGGTGGACTAGACAGGGAGCAGATGAGTATTCTAGACAAAGACATAGCATGCTCAAAGGCCCTGGGGCTAGGGCTCTGTTTATCAAGGTGGTGAAAGGCCAGGTGGCTGGCGTGCAGAGGGAAGGGAGGTGATGTGTCAGGATGCTGAAGGGTTGGCCGGAGTTAGCCCTGCGGGAGCCGGTGGGCGACGTGGAGGTTTTTGTTTTCTACTATGAAAGCAATGGGAGTTCACATCAGCAGGGAGCTAATACATCAGATTTGTGTTTTGAAAAGAAACATCACCGTGGATGCCTGGAGGAGCATGGATGGGGGAGGAGGTGGAGGGTGTTGCTGGACCATGAGGAGGCTACTGCTGTGCCTGAGTGGGAGAGGAGGCAGCCTGAGCTAGTGGGTGATGGTGGAGGTGCTGAGGTTGTGTCAGAGAGCACATGCATGCAGGTGGCAGGTGAGTGGGCATGGGAAGCAAGTCTTCCGGTTTCTGTAGTGACAGAGCTGTGGAGGACGGTGAGGCCATCTAGGCGACCCCTCATCTGACTACATAAGGAGATTGAGGCTTGGAGATGGAGGGGGCACTTGGCCAGGCCGGCAGAGCACTGGAATCAAAGCTGTGCTTATCCTGTTCTTTTATAGTAGAATCTCAGAATCAGAGAGTCAAAACAGAAAGGAGCCTTGGAAATCAACCAGTTTCATTCCTCCATTTTATAGATAAGGAAACTGAGACCCCCAAGGGGTGAAGGCTTTAGGGGTCAAAGGCCACCCATGGAGTTAATTAATTAACCAACTGACTGGTCTGGGCATATATAAACATGGCTCGGGCGACCCCTCGGTTGTGGGACATGTGTTTGTTCAGGAGGGACATAACTTGGCAAAAGTACCTCCAAATGCTTTCCCAAGCCAACTTGGCCCACTGGCTCCTCGCTCAGCTGGCTGCCTGGGGTCAGGGAATCCAGATGTCTGGGGCCACCGAGCCAGCTGGATTTTCCCACGTTGTGGGTTCCCAGTGTTGGGACTCAATAGTTCAGCAGCCATGCTGGAGAGGAGTGGGTGACCGGGAAGGAAAGCCAAGCTGTTTTATAGTGAGTTTCCCAGCACTGAGTTGAGGGAGATGGCTGATTTTCTGGGGTGCGTTGGATGGGCCCCCTCCAGTCATCGAAAGCCAGACTGCCAGTTGCTGCCTTGGGCCTAAATACGGGACGTTGGTCTTCAGAATTGAATGTTGTGACAGGGTCTGACAGATGTTACCAAATATTGTGCTGCTTCCAGATGTAAGAGATCACTGGGAGATGTGTTAGTGTGGATACCAAATTTCTCACTTTTTTTTTTTTTAGAGAAAAGCAGACTGAATATATGAGCTTGGGATTGCTTTAGGAAATTTGAGAACACATTTTTTGGCAGCTGTCTGAGTAGTTCATTGTCAGTGTGACCTGGCTTTGTCCCTGAGGAATCATTGGGGTCCTAGAGGAACTCAGAGTGTCAGCTCTCTGCACCTGCCCCCTTGAGTCCCCAGGAATGTTCAGGCACAGGGGACAATGGCACCAGCTTTTGTGGAGGCACAGATGGCTGGGAAAATTGTGTCATGTGGAAAAGCCTAGAACCTTTGGAATCATACAGCCCTGGGGGTGGGAGTGGGTATGTGTGTGTGCACAATTGTGTCCTGACTTCATTAACTACCTGTGTGACACTGGCACTCACCTCTCTGAACCTCAGGTGCCACCTTACACCTAAACATAGGGACTTTGTTCTTCAGCATCGAATGTTGTGACAGAGCCTGACAGGTGTGACCAAATATTGTGCTGCTTCCAGATGTGAGAGATCACCGGGAGATGTGGTAGTGTGGACGCCTATTTCACAGTGTCATTGTGAGTATGACATGAGATCACTGATGAAAAGCACTAGCATATAGTCTGGCACCGAAAAAGCGCTCAGTAAATTTCAGTTGTTACTTCTCACTCCAGGACCCTGAAATCAACCAAGACTGAGTCAGATTGATTCAGGAGAACAGAACCTTGCTCCTCGGCGCTTGCCACTCCTGGCTCTCTCCTGGGGGCTCACTGCCATGGCAACGGGTTGGTGGAGTGGTGAGGAAGCCGATCGGGGCGGCTAAGCAGCCAGAACAGTGCCTGGCCTGCCGGCGCCACGGCCAGCGAGGGCGGCAGACTGATTAATGGCTGCCTGAGCCACTGGCCTCTTTGTGGCCACCCTGGGGGTAGCTTCTCACCCAGAGAGGGGTAGAGGTTCCACCTCGGGGATGTGCCAGGGCCCTGGCCAGTGGGCATCGTTACAGGTGCCACAGAGTCTTAAAAGGGCCAAAGCAGAATATTAGAGCTAAAAGGGACACTGGAGATTATTCCAGTCTCCTTTCCTAATGGCTGAATACACAACAGATGGGCAATGAATGCCAGCTGCGTGTCTGGTCGTCGGAGGCGCTTTCCTCACTGGTGAATTTCTACAATAACCCTGTGCAGTGAGTATAGTTATCCCCATCAGGGAGGCAGAGACCAGGGCCCAGAGACATGAACTCTTTCCTTCGCAGCACACAGCTAGGATTCCCACCCCCAACACGACGCTGACTTCAGGTCCTATGTCCTTCCTGCTCTCTCATGTTACTCATTGTCTGGCTCTTGGGAGCATGTCTGGCCTCCACTGTACTTCCAATGCCTTGAACGATGCCTCGTACATATTAGGGGTTCAGTAAAAGATTGTTGAGCAAGTGGATGACCACAGGTACCATTTTTACTGGTTCGACCCTAAGAATGGGCCAGGTAAGTGTGTGTGTCTGTGGGGCTTCTATCAGACCCTAGGATGGGAAAGAGACACTTACGTCTCTAAAGATGCTCCCTCAGCGTCCCAGCGCCTCCACAACAGGCTTCCCATTCTCAAGCGCCCTTGTTCCCGTCACACTGGACTCCATGCTGAACACGCACCTTCCCTGCTGTGTGCCTCCCCTCCTACGTTTCCCTACCTGGAACACCCTCATTTCCATCGTCACTTGAGGAGCCCATCCCCATCTTTGAGTCTGAGATGTCCTTTTCTCCATGTAGTTTTCCTTGATGCCTTTAGGGGAATGTGAACTCTCGTGTCTGTGAATTTCTGTACTACTCGTGGGTCCCTTTTTTTGCATTCTGTCCTTGATTGCATTCTGCCATGTAATCACCCCTCCCCTGTGAGACTACGAGCTCCTGATGGGCTCTGACTCTGTTTTGTCCTGCCATCGTCTGGGGGGCATCTAGCACATTGGCACACACAGTAGTTGTAATGAATGTGGAATTGAATGGCCTTGACTTGGGGCAGAGTTCCCCATCTTGGGTCCCCTGTTAGCCCCATACTCTGGTATTGGTCTGGATGAGTCAAGGAATAGGGCTAGAACTAGGCAGACTTGGGGGAGTGGGCCTCTGTCTGCCTCCTCCCTGCCAAGTGTGGTTGAAAGCAGCCTTCTCCAGGGACTTCTCTGACCTCAACTGACCTTCACCAGGGCTGTTTTCTCATTCTCTTGAGTCAGGCTGAGAAAAACAGGAAGAATCATTAAGAGTGAGAGCCTTCCGAGCCAGCAAAATTATCCCTGATTCTTTTAACAGGCACCAAAAGCTTTGTTTGTGCATTGTGACAAAAGAGGGGGCTTTTCCTGTCCGCCCCAAGAGGCCTCTAGTTATCTTTTGGATCCATCCCAGGCACCACACCCAGCTTCTAGCTTCTCTTTCTCTTTTTTCCACACTTAGAATCTCTAGTGTTTTCCAAAATGAAAAAAAAAATGTGGAGTTGGAGGACCTCACCGTTGTATCCAGAATCTCAGAGATCATCTGACTCCTTGCTACTCAAAGTGTGGTTTGTGGACCAGTGATGCTGGAGCCTTGTTAGTAATGCAAGTCCTAGGTCCTCCCAAGCTGACTGATACAGCATCTGCACTTCAGCAAGATCCCAGGGAGCTAGCATGCATGTTAAAGTTTGGGACGTGTTGCTCTAACCCACTTTTTTTTTTTTTAATAAAGATTTTATTGGGGAATTGGGGGAGGGGAACAGACAAGTTGCTGTCCTTTTGTTCTTCAGTTTAGTTGTAGAGGATGTTGCTTCACTGGCCCATGTTGGTATTATCATTGCACTCTTCCCAGGTGAGGCAGATCGGTCGCCGGCCACTGGACGGCTGCTCACGGCAGCTTTTGGCAGCTCACACTGGCTGTCGGCCCCTCATGCCTGCTGCCAGCCATTCACGGTAGTTTATGGCAGCCCATTGCAGCCTATGCCATTGCCGGCGACTCACGGCAGCCCAGCTCCAGGTTGAGCTGTTGTTCACCATTTTAGCTGTAGAGGGCAGTGTCACTGGCCCATGGGAGATCCGAACCGGCAGCCCTGCTGCTCAGAGCTTGTGCTCCCAAGAAAGCTCCTAACCAATGAGCCACTTGGCAGGCCCCTCTAACCTACTTTTTTTCTTTTTTTGAATAAGAGGTGGCATCTGAACCCTAAAAGGGGAAACTCACTCGTGAGTTTGTGGCAAGATTAATTTGGTTTAACAAATATTTCTTGAAAAGCTGCTGTACACCCTGTCCTGTGCTAGGCACTGTGGATAAAATTTGAAATGGGGATTCTGGCCTCTTTGGTCTTCGGTAATTCTTTTGTGTACCTAATATCGCCTTGCCCACACCCAGGCCTCAGCAAGTGTTTGTTGAGTGAATAAATTGGGTCTTGAATTCTAGCCCAGGGTTTCTTCCCCTTCATTACAGCTGCCTTCTATAATTACCAGCCTCCTTGAGTAACTCGTAGTAATTTCAGACAGAAATAAATAAGTTTTTCAAAGGAGGAATTCAGAGAGTGGGTTGTAGCCTTCTTTTTTGCCAACTCTGGGCAGCAGAATCCCAAGACGCTGCTAACGAGAAAAGATTCATGAAATCCAGAAATCCATGTATCACAAATGACAGAAGGGGAGAGTCTGTATCAAAAGAAGAACAATTTCCAACTGATGGAACATCTTCGATGGGGCAATACAGGCTGTGTAACAGGCTCAAATGTCAGTGCCCGACTCCACTTCACCAAAGGTCTGGTGATAGTTCTCATCTCTGAGGCCGATGGTTCTGTTCTGTGCAGATGTCTTCTGGGTGTTCCATCTTCTTCTTGTCCCCTGAGAGCTGACCTCTTTTGGAATGTCTAGTTTCTCCTTTAGAGGCTTTATTATTGATTTAACATTTGCTTAAAGTAATATTGAGAAGCTACCTTTATTTCTAAGGAAGGCTTTGCTTTTCTCCCTTATCTATTCATCCAATAGTAACTGTGCAGGGCAGCTGTTCTCCTCTCTGTAAATCACAGATGCAGGCTCAGTGTCTGCATCCGTGCTTCCTTTGGCTGCTGTATTATTTCTGGAAGCACAGTATCCTTTCACTATCATGGAGTAAGATGGGGTTTTAAACTATTTGCCTGCGAGGAATCACATACTACTTTGCGTCTGTGCTGTAAATGACGTTTCCATTGGGGAAAAGCATGCGGCCATGATGTTTCTCTGTAATAATATTTTTCAGTAGTAGCTTGGGATGTCAATACTTTTCAAGACCAGTATGAGATGGGTTGTAATCTTCTCCTCTTGATTAATTTTTTGTTGTCCATGTCAAACTCTTTTATTAGTCACATCTTTACAATATTGCCCACTGGCATTTCCTAAAGCAAAGGAAAGGGATACAAATTTCCAGTGGTATTATTTTTGGAAAAACTAGAACTGGGAATTTCACCTGTTCCTTGCATTGGCCAATGTAATAACTCAAGAATAAGTACATTATTTTTAGTAATAAGAAATAGCACTAGCTGGGCCGGCCAAGTGGCGCGATGGTTAAGAACTGGCTTGGGACGCCAGAGGGCCCCGGTTCGGATCCCACATATGAGGGCCAGTGACTCTGCCCTCTACAGCTAAGATGCTGAACAACAGCTCAACCTGGAGCTGGTCTGCTGTGAGTCACCAGCAACGGTGGCAGTGGGTTGCCATGGGCTACCGTGTGTAGCCAGCAGCCAGCGTGAGCGGCCAGCAGCCAGAGTGAGCAGCCAGCAGCCACTGTGAGCAGCAGTCCAGAAGCCGGCGACTGATCTGCCTCGCCCGGGAAGAGCGCAATGATGGTGCCAACTTGAGCCAGTGAAGCAACGTCCTCCACAAGTAGACTGAAGAACAAAACGACAGCAATTTGTCTGTTCCCCTTCCCCAATTCCCCAGCACTGTTCCCATCCCCCCAATTCCCCAATAAAAATGTAAAAAAAAAAAAGAAAGAAATATAGCACTAGCTAATTTTTTGTTGATTTCTTACTATGTGCCAGGCACTATTCTAAGCTCATTTGTAGGGATTATATTATTGAATCACTACTACAAAACAATGAGATAGGTAGTATCCCCATTATTCGGAGGAGGGAATGAAAGAAGGGAAATACTGAGTAACTTATTTCGTTAGTAAGTGGCAATAGCAGGACTTGAAGTTGGGTGGTGTACATCCACTAAATAGCTTTCTTCTGGGGTGGAATCGTCACTCTGTGTTCCAGCCTTATGTTGCTGATACTTTTTTCTCCCGAATAAGTCTTTTCCTCATAGACTAGTGTTTTAGTCGTGTATTCTTGTATAACAAAGAGCCCCAACAGAGAGGCTTAAAACAATAAGTTGGTTGTGTTAAAAGGGGAACTGAGGCAGATTCAAATTTAAGCTTTTTTTAGGGCAAAAGTTGATTTGAATCAGGCAGAGCCAAACTGGAAGTGGTTAGGAGTACTCCTCCAACAGGAGCTAGGGGCAAGACTTTAAAGAGAAGGTGCAGAGGTGAAGCAAGAAAATTACTTGATTGGCTATAGCTTAAGCGGTTGCCTTATTTGGAAAAGGCTAGTTGGCTGTTTGTGATTGGGGGTCCTTAGGGTTTGACTTCTTAACCTTGAGGCATTGACAGGCTTAGGTTTTGGTTTGCTGATGTAGGCTACTAAAGCATTAAAACCACATCAGCCTAATGGCTTCCTAGTTTTAATTTAAACAGTCATCAGTGCTGTAACTAAGCTGGACAGTTCCTTTGTTGGTCCTGCTTGGGCTGTCCCATGAGGCTGTGGTCAGAGGGTGGCTGCAGCTGGAATGTTCAAGACAGGTCACTATTGTGTCTGGTGCCTGGAGGGGATGTCTGGAAAGCTGGGCTCAGCGGGCCCGAGTGGCCGAGTCTCTTTTCTCTCCATGTGGTCTCTGAACTCTCCATTTGTCTCCACGGGTCAGACTTCCTTCACAGGCACTCAGGGCTCCTAAGAACACTAAACAGTAGATGCCAGGCCCTCTTAAAGGTCAGGTCTAGAACTGGCACACATCGGCTTCTGCTACCTTCCATTGGTTAAACTGCATCACAGGGGCAGTCCAGGTTCAGTGTGGGAGTAGACTACTCAAGGGCATCAATATTGGAGGCATGGTTCACTGGGTTGCACCTTGGGAGACCAGCTGTCACAGTTGGCCAACAAAACCTATCTGGTGTGTATGATAGTGGTTTAGCACACTGGGTCTGGAGGACAGATGTGAATGAAAACCCTGGCTTTGTCACATTTCAGCTGTGTGATAGTAGATAAGTTACTTAAACATCTCTCACCTTCTAGTTCTTTCCCTGTAAAAGAGGGAAGTTAATAATAGTGGCTATCACTAATTGACGATCACACCGTGCCAGGCCCCGTTCGAAGCACTTTATATATGTGAACTCATTTAATCCTCTCAGGGACCTCATGAAGTGGCTACCATGGGCCTTTCCAATTCACAGTCAGAGAAACCTGGGCACAAAGATATGATGTCACCGTGGGCCGGCCGAGTGGCGCGATGGTTAAGAACTCGCTTGGGATGCCAGAGGGCCCCGGTTCGGATCCCACATATGAGGGCCAGTGACACTGCC
>NW_017731932.1:790627-812524 GCF_001890085.2 Hipposideros armiger
AGATTGAAGAACAAAACGACAGCAACTTGTCTGTTCCCCTTTCCCCAATTCCCCAGCACTGTTCCCATCCCCCCAATTCCCCAATAAAAAAAAAAAAAAAGATATGATGTCACCTGCCTAAGGTCACGTGTCTGGCAAGTGGCAAATGGCAGCCCTGAGGTTTGAACCTGGGCATTGCGGCTCTCTAGTCCACGCTCTTACTTATGTTTTGCATTTCTAATTAGTAGCTGTCCCCCCAGTGAGACATCAATGAGATATTGCGGGTAAAGCCCTCGGTGCAGCGTGTGGCGCAGTGTCGGCAGGGGTTGAGAATGTTCACAGTGTTAGTGTCATCCTGAGACACCCATAGTCTTTCATTCCTTGGCTAAGATGAGTACAAGCTGTTTGTTCCCAGTTTTTAAGATATGATTCTGTGCAATAGTCTCCTTTCAAACATATTTGGGCCCATCTCAAATATAATTTGTCTCCTGGATTTGCGTCTTTGTCAACAGCTGAGGGAGCCTTACAGCTTCCTACTAGGAAATCACTTTAGGTTGAAGCTCCACCTCTAGCACACCACTGTGGGTACCAATCTACGGATTTGTACTCTGAAAATGCTGCTGGTTATTTAGGCTGGGACTCCAGTTCCTGAAGCTCGGAACTGGAACTTGCTCGGTTTAAGATCCACTGGGACACTCAGAGTGATACAGAGAATTTAAACCAATGCGGTATGTTCAGATTTTTCTACCCTTGTTTCTGAGTGTTTAGCTTTGGGCTGTTTCCTGTCATTATGAATCTGTTTGCTTGTCAGCTTCCTCCCTCCCCCTTCCAACTTACTCATCAGGGTTTTCTGACTTGCTGATTGTTGGCTGTCTGTTGATTTGTTTTTGTTTTTTCCTCCTCATAGAATTATGATAGCCTTTCTGCTACTTGGGTCTTGCTGAGCATAACTACAGCTGAAATAAAAAAAAATAGTTGGAGTTCTCCTTGATTCTTCTTTTATTCTCTCTCCCATATCCAAGGCAGCACTAGGTCCCACTGGCTCTGCCTCTAATTTGTCGCAATTTTTCTCTTTACTCACCAACACTTGTACCCCTTAGAACATCTTCCAATAGGACCAATAAAGGAGGCCCCTCCCTGGTACCCCAGCTTACATTCTTTCCCACCTGTTGAACATGTCCCATATAACATCCAGAATGGTCTTTGAAAATATAATCAGATCATGTCATTCTCTTGCTTAAAACTCTCCAGTGGTTTCCCATAGAATTTACATTAAATGGGAAGTCTGACCAGGGCTCACAAGCACCTACTTGATCCGGGCTTACTTATTCAACCTCACTCCCCAACCCTCTTCTTGATGTATTTATTTTATTTTATTTTATTTTGCAGCATTTTTCACTATCTGGAATTATTTATTATTCTTGTTTATTGTCTGATCTACCTCTATTCCCCCCACCCCACTCCCACCCCCATATAGAAAGTTGGCACCAAGGGGTGGGGACTTTATCTTGTTCATTGCCATACACCAAACCCTTGTAATATGTGCCCAGCATATGGGAAAGTGTGAGGAATATTTTTGAATGAATGAAGGCATAAGCTGCTCTTTTTTTTTTAAGATTTTTATTGGGGAATTGGGGGGATGGGAACAGTGCTGGGGAATTGGGGGAAGGGGAACAGACAAGTTGCTGTCGTTTTGTTCTTCAGTCTAGTTGTGGAGGATGTTGCTTCACTGGCCCAAGCTGGCACCATCATTACGCTCTTCCTGGGCGAGGCAGATCAGTCGCTGGCTTCTGGACGACTGTTCACTGCGGCTGCTGGCCACTCACACGGTAGCCCATGGCAACCCACTGCCAAAGGGGCTGCAGCCTATGCCGTCACAGGCGACTCACAGCAGCCCAGCTCCAGGTTGAGCTGTTGTTCAGCATCTTAGCTGTGGAGGGCAGTGTCACTGGCCCTCATATGTGGGATCCGAACTGGGGCCCTCTGGCATCCCAAGCCAGTTCTTAACCATCACGCCACTCGGCCGGCCCATAAGCTGCTCTTTTATATGGGAATATAACTCTTGACCTGCTATGATTCTTATACCAACCATTTCCGTAGCTTTGGGTTTTAATTTATATACATAGAGATCTCTTTTAAATACTGGCTCAGCTATAGGAGTAGAATCCTCAGTTTTGTAAAAATCAGCCACATTATCATGTATTTTTCTAGCATTCCATGCTGTGTACTTCTAAATGATTCCATGAACATAAAACTGGAGAAGAACATACTTGCCAATATTCTCTTCTTTATAACCCTGTCATAGTGGCTTTACGATCTCTGCCCTCCATGGTGAGTGGGTTGGGGGTAATGACCAACGACACAACATTTCCTCCTCAGATAGCCTCTTAACCACCATGCGTGGGTAGGAACTTGTTTCCATCAATTCCTCTTAGCCTTATAATGGCAAACCTATCTCTGCTCTAGTGATTTCTGGTCGGCATTCTGAAAGCCACAGTTATCATTTTCTTTCAGTTTCCTTACCTCCTATCACAACGATCATTTTCAGTGATGACAGTCATCCCTTTCATGAAGTTCATGCTGCAGTATTGTTTGTGTGCTTCAAACATTTTGGTCTCAGCCCCAATTGATCCAAATCAGGTTTCTAATGTTTTAATTAGTTATAGAGCAGTTTGAAAATAGAAAGTAAAAGGAAGAGGGAGAAGGTAAAAAATTTAGAGCATTAAAAAGTTGGAAAAGCTAACTATTTCTAGACCTAAATGAGAAGAGATAAAATTGGAAAAGTTGACTATTCCTAGACCTCCATGATAAGAGGTAAAATTGAACAAGCTTTGAGCAAAAAGACCCACTCAAATTTTCCAGTTAAACTAGCTTAGCAAAGTGAGAACAAATTAAAAATAAGAATGTGGTCTTCTTATCTATTGTTTCAGGTAATTGCAAGGATGACATTAAGAGAAAAGGCACCAGGGAAGAAAAAGCAAGGAATCATGGTAGGCTTAAAAACATTTAGAAAGAATTTTGTGTGTGCACTGAAACATTGAACTAAGTAGAAAAAAATACAATAAAAGTCTATCAGGTTTTTCAGGGAGGTGAATTGCTCAGAAACCATGAACATGGAATCAAGAAGCTTTTGACCATTGAGACCTAAAACAAATTTCAGGCCAGCATACTTCCACCAGCAGGAGGCTGGTTGAAGAAAATGGGCAACCTTCAAAAAGTGCATGCTCCCCAATCCCCACTTTAGATGTGGCCATGGTGAATGATGGAAAAGAGAGACCCTCCAAGAGAGAACAATCAGAGGTGACAGAGAATGACCAACAAAGGAGTTCCTACCAGGAAGCAGAACCAAGGTCTAATAAAGGAACTTGATCTGAGGCCTTCCTAGTGCTCTCCGACAAGGATTTCAGAATTGCTATGGACCATGGCTGCTGTGTGTTTTTGTTTCCCCTTTTCCAAACAAGGGTTTCATTTGCTGTTACACAGTCCTTGTATCACCATTGTATATTGGGTATGTGTAAGTGGGTGGGTAGTAACTTTTTTTTTTTTAAATTTCATAGGTCATGGGACCACAAGGAGACCTAGTGGAGAATTATTATTGGTGATCTTGAGTTTTGAGCTGGATGTGGTGACAGGATAAAGGAAGTATGGGGGAAAGATTGAAACAGGTATTTGGTGACCAGTAGAGAAGATGGTATTGGGGTTCACCAAACCCTGTTTCCTTTGCCTTCCGGGTACTTGCTAGTCTATTCCTTTGAGGTTAAATGGAGCCATGGGACTGGGTCTGACCAGTGAAACATGGCTGGAATTGATGTGCAATATTTTCAGCTTATGCCATCCACAAGCTCCCTTAAGGTCCTCCCTACTGCAGAGGGTACAATGGAGGGCTCTGTGGCCTCAGGGATGGCAGAGACATCAGATGGAAGGAACCTGGGTCCCTTAATAACTGTATGGAGCAGAACCTTTGACATGCGTTGAAATGTGACATGAGCACGAAATAAGTCTTTATTATGTTAAACAATCCAGTAAACAAATCTTTATTCTGTTGAGATTTTGGGATCACCTGATATCATAATTAGCTTACGTTGACCAATGCACTAATCAAAGCTATACACAATAAAACATACAGGATATGTGTTCATTTTACCTATTACCCTCCAGTTTGCTTTTACCAAGTAATTGTAGAGAGCCTTCTGATTGAGATTGGATTTTCTTTAACATCTCATGTTGTTCTTGTCTCCTGAAGTCAGTTAGTCCCAAGTATTATGGAATGCTTAAATCCATATCTACTACTTCCTAGCTGTTTGACTTTGGGCACATATTAACTTGTTTGAGTCCCAGTTCCCTCATCAATAAATGGGCATAATAGTAGTACCTATCTTGGGTTGTTGTGAGAATTAAGTGAATTAATCCATGTATAGTGGTTAGCATAGCATCTGGCACATGTTACATGCTCAATAAATGCTATGTCATCACCATCATTAGCTTCTAGGTATATGCCTGGCACTAGGGACCACGCTACATAAGATATACAAGTTCTGGGCTTCTGTGAGAAGTACTTCATTAAGTACTTAATTTTATGAGAAAGGCTTTGCCTCCCTCCAATCTACTGCAAATGACATTAGTTATGGTTGGGCATGTTCTTTGTCTTTCTGAGTGTTCTGAGTCAGGACCTATGTTCTCTTTAGTGGCTTTACTTTGTGAATGCAGTACTTGTCTGTACCCTGTGGTAACTGGAATGTAAGGAATAGAAGGCTAAAATATGTATTGGTGGGAGGAACCACTTCCTGTTTAGAGCTACTTCCACTTCCTGGTTGGATCCACTTCCTGCTTAGAGCCACTTCCTCTTTAGAGAACTGGGATAGAAATGACTGCCACTGCACATATAGGAGTACCTTTGCTCCTCCTTTTTCTGTCTCTGCTCCCAAGGTACACTGTCCAATCATTTCACTTCCAGTGGTGTGTTGGCAACACTTGCAAGACTCAGGAGGTTTAGATTCCCATCCTTTCTTTTTTAACCTATGAGAACAGAGACTGAACCTATACCAGTAAAGGCCTCATTTATCCCCTACATCATGCATTTCAATTCCTGGTTTACATGTATGCCTGAGCTAGTGTCCTTTTGCCTATGTGGCTGGTATGGGCCATCTCCCTGGCACACACCCCTTAGGGATGCTAACTAGACTGGCACACCCACTTGCCTTGGCATGTTTTATGGATGACCCAAGCTGCAAACACCAACATGTATAAGACATATGCTCTTTTCTTTGTATAATTTCAGGCACCAAAATATGCCTACACATAGGGGTGTGTGCATACAGACACACGCGTACTCTTTTTTGCCTGGTAGAAATATGCTTCTGTGATGTTCCTTCTACTCCCACACATGCCCCTCCATGGCTGGCACATCTCCTAATTATTCCCATCTACTCCCTCCCCGTAGACCTCTTGTGTGTATATTTTGGCACACATTCTCTTGATTCCGCCTAGTTCCTTTCTCTCTTTCTCTCTCTCTCTCTCTCTCTCTCTCTCTCTCTCTCTCTCTCTCTCTCTCTCTCTCTTTCTTTCCCTGTTTCCCTCCCTCTTCTTCCTCTTCACAACTCTTTAGAAAATTTGTTAAACTATACACTCTTTATTATTAATGTACATTTATGAAAAATTCTTCACAGTTACAAAAGTGCATGGTTATAAAATCATCTCCATACAAAGGTGGGCATCTTCCCTCTCCCCACCCCTCCCTAACCCTCCCACCCCCCAGACATCAGCACTCCACAGGACAGTGCTAGAAAAATGGAGAGCTCTGTGGGTGCAGATCTCTCCATCCAGTGCTGTGGCAAACATAATGGTGATTTACGCAAGACCTTGCCTGACTTCCTTACTTCATTTCTCCTTTGCGTCCTTCTGGGGTGGGGAGAGCAGACAAGTTTCTCTAGCTTTGGGAGGAATGGAGAAAGGTGTCTCCTTATGTTCTTCGAGAGCTAGAAAGGATGTCAGAGCAATATCAACGAAGACATCTATAGGGAAAATAGGGGCTGTAGGTCTTTCCTAACGGATGAAGAGAAATACCTATTTCGGTCTGTTTAAATTCCATACACCAGCCTCCTTGAAAGGATCCAGCAAAATCTATAGCAACTCTGGGGACCTATTTCTGTAGGGTTCTCTGGGAATCCCTATAGGGATGGAGAACAGATGAGGGTTTGTCTGAGGGTGACCAGAAGCAATTAGTACAGACTGGTGTGGTGCAGATGTGGGGCCTTTTCTACAGAACAATTTTCTTTGTCTAGACTTTGACCATCACAGCCCTATTAGTTAACTAAACTTTGATATTCTCAGGCCCAGCATGAAGGAAGCTTCTGTGACAAGGACAAGTCTCTGAGGGATAGAGAGTGGCGGGAAGCAGTCAGGCTGTCATTAGGCTGCCTCAGTCACCTCTCTCTCTCTCTCTCTCTCTCTCTCTCTCTCTCTCTCTCTCTCTCTCTCTCTCTGTATATTTTCTGAGCAGCTATCCCTACCCCAACCTTGATGGGATTCCATATTAGTGTACCAAACAATACAATAAACAGATGGCTGAATAGACTGTGTCAGAGAAATCAAGTTCCAGAGAGATTGGCCCCATATCAGTAGATACACAAACTACATGGAACCTCATGAACATACACATGGTCTTAGAGATACCCCAACACTTACATGTTAACTAGTCTGGAAAAATCTTAATGAAGCCTTGTAGGCTCACCATCATGGGTTCTTGGTCAGCAGTGTGTGGGAACAGTTTTAGCCAGGACTTCTAGATTTCCTCTAGAAGCTTGCTTCTGGTAGCCTATAGAAGATGCTGGTAGTGGAGGTGGGGGAAAAAAGTAATTCCTTGGCAGAAGGGAAGTTTCCTCATTGTGCTTTAGTTAACTGGGGACCTCTTAGTAGCTGGAGAAGCATCTGTTCTTTAAAAGCCACATGTCCTACTCAGAAAAGTTTGCCATTAATGGGGACTAAATAGTCTCATTAGAAAGAACATTGGATCTCAAGGGGCATTTGGTGCCTTGTTTGGTTCTAGTCCTATGCAAAAAAGAGTATATATCTTAAAATATATTAACTATATTTCAGCAAACAAGCATCTCTAGGAGATTATCATAGATGTATATGGTGTCCCTCTATGGGAGGCTTAACTATTTGTGTCAGGACTATTATTTCTACAAGTTCATCCTCAAATACTTTAGCTTTGGAAGGAATGGACAAAGGTGTCCCTGGCAGCTTGATGGGTGGAGAGCAGCCCTGGTCCAGCAGTTCCTGGACATAGCAGAAGAAGAGACAGGGAACAGCTCTGCTCCAGGAGTCGCAGGAGCAGGGCGCTGGCCCGGAAGTTATAAATGAGATTCGAGGGACACAATGTTCAAGTACTCCAGGTCTAACAAAGTTTCTGGACACTCTTTTGGTTGAGTAGCTCAGAGAGCATGAGTAAGGGAAAACTTCTTAGAAGGTGAAATGGATTTCTCCTTCATTCTTTCAGGTCTGCCGGGAGGATGGGATGATGCAAGCCTGCTGGAGCTGGGGGCAAGGTAGCGGGCCCATGTTTTCATTCCCATCCCCGCCAGCCTTGCCAATGTTGGTCTGTGCCTTAAAGTCTTCCCCTATCGTGCAGAGGTTCTCACCCACAGCTTTCAGTCACCCTGTGCATCTCTCTCTTGCAACACAACACAGCAGGGCCTGAGTGGGAGAGGTTAACACAGCTTCCTCTCCTGTTTTCCCAAATCTTATTTTTCAGATGGCCACCATTTCTAATGTGTTATTCACACATTGCAAAGCAGGTGACTCCTATTCAGATGTTACCTGGGCTGCTTCTGTTTCAGAGGCTGTGATTTGCCCCACTGTAAGCACATCTAAATCTGGACAGCAGTTGGGTTTCACTGCCCTTTGTTTAGCTGCTGTACTGGGATGTTGATGGCTGCTGAATCTGAGGGCCCTCGACCCAGGTGTCCCAGGCGTTTTCTTCCTCAAGCACCTGGGACAGCACTGGGAAGAGAACTGAGTTGGAGTTGAGTCCTAGCCCTGCGTGTAGGCAGGGCACGTTCACTCTTGAGTCTCTATTTTTCCATCCATGAAATAGAAGTAATGATGTTTGGTTTGCCTCCCATGCAGGGTTGTGAAGAGTCAAGGAGAATGACGCCAAAGAGGTTCACGAGCTGTCCAGTGCTGAACAAACACCGGGGAATGATGAAGCCGATGACACTGATGGTGAAGATGATGACAACAATGATGATAATTGTGCTGTGCACATGAAGTTACTTGACTTTTGACTGACTGAGTGTACACAATTTCCCTGAATGGAGCCACCTATTACCTTCCTTCTACAGTGTATCCAGATAACCTTGGGTAAAACTCTCAGCTCTCTACAATTAATTCATCTGTAAAATGGGAATAATAACCATCAGGCAGTGTTGCTGTAACAATGGAAGTAAATGAGTCCATAGGTGTAAAGTGCCTGGCTCTTAATAGGAACATCATCAGCACTACTTGACTTGAAATTTATATAGCGTTGGAGGGAATTCTGATGTCCCCCAACTTGGATGGGGTAGTCCAAAAACACAGATTATTTTGCTCATAAGTATCATATGACCTTAACCTCTCTGAGCCTTACTTGCCCATCTGTAAAACTGGAATGACAAGGCTCACCTCAAAAGACTGCTGTGTGTCAAAGGGAATTGCCTATGGAGAAGAGCTTATCACAGTGCCTGACACGGGCGGGCGAGTGCTTGGTGATTAACAGCTCTCTCACCCTTATGCTTAAATGAGTGCGTTGCTTAGAAGAAAGAGCAAATTGTCCTGTTATTACCACAGTGATGGCCATCTATCTCCCCTTCAGTCCTGTACCCTCATGCTACAGGGCTGCAGCCCACAGTAGACTTTCCCGGTGAGGTCCCTTGGGGTGAGCACCGTGGCAAGAACAGTCACGAGAGTAGGAGTCCCAGGGTGCCAGGACTTTGTTGCCCCATTGCTGGGTCTTCTGCTGAGGCCAAAGCTAGAGTGAGAAGCAGGAGACAGGGATGGAGAAAGGGCTGCGAAGGTGCGACCTGGGACCTCCCCAGCAGGCTACAGCTGGCAACGTAGTGTGGGGGGCAGTCACTGGTAGCTGCTGGTAGGAGGAAGCCAAGGGGGCTGACATGGAGGTCTTCTCACCCTCTGGAGGCAACGGTGGGCAGCCCCAAGCACTGACAGATTGGGTGTCAGAGGGAAAGTTCCGGTCCTGAGCCACTTCCCTCTGTAGACTAAAGTCACAGGGATTGTTCCAGGTTCTCAACAGTCCATGCATATCCTGGCCTCTGTCATTTGTGTGTGTCTGTCTTTCTCTGTTTGCTTCACAAAGCGGACTGTTTTTGATGACTCAGCTCACGAGTCACCTCCACTGTTGTAATTCTCTTGGAGTTTTTGAGGCACAGTTGATGACCCCTCCTTTGGGCTTCCATAGCTCTGTGCTCAGAGTGCAGACAAATTGTCTGAAAGGGAAGAGTTTCTGAATCTCTCTCCTCTGTCAGGGGCAAGTGCTTTGAGGGGCAGGGACTAGGTGGATTCATCTAACATTGCCAGTTCCTAGCACAGTGCCTGGCTCGCTGAAGAAGCTCACTCAAAAGTACTCTCCTGACCTTGCTTGAACCATGACAGGTGACCAGGGCACCATGGGACCAGAGTGGGCAGCCAGGAAGGGTATCTGGTGGTCAATGGCAGTGGCGGTTGGCAGCATGGAGGGACTCTTCCCTCCCATGTCAAATCTCTTCCTCTTCGCTGGCCTTGCTCCAACGGTGGCAGCAGTTGGCTGTGATGCCCAGGAGGAAGTTGGTTGCCACAGATGCGATGGAAACCACGAAACCCACAAACGCGATGAAGAGGTAATCATCCAGGGTCAGGGTCAGATGGCAGGCTTTGAAGCTCTCCTCAGTGAGGGAGAAGAGTGGGGCGCCCTCGACCTCAGGGGGCCCCCGGCACTCAGCCAGCTGAGAATCTGCAACACAGAACCCAGGGAGGGTGAGGTGCCTGAGGGAGAGAGAATAGAATGGAGAGCCCCCACCCCACCCAGAAGTTGACTTTCTTATTGAGTTTTTTTTGTGCCAATTTTTTTACTTACCTTCTTTAGTCCCCTCAGCAGCCCTCAAGGTAAATATGTTTATAGATGTGGAGATTGCTGCTAGGAGAGGTTGGTAACTCGCCTAAATTCCAATAGCTACTAATAGTAGAGCTGGGATGTTTGTTGGATACAACTGTGTCTTACAATAGCCTTCCAACTGGTCTTTGGGCTTCTGCCCTTAAACCATCTCAACACAGCTGGCGGAGCCATCCATTCAAACCCAAAGTCCTGTCATGTCACTCTCTGCTTTAAACCCTCCCCTTATCTCCCCGCAGAATGAAAGCCAAGGCCCTCTCTGGGGGCTGCAAGAGCTCCCCTATCCTCCTCCTCTGCTCTAGCCACACACATCTCCGGGTCATTCTTCCATCACTCCAAGCATGTCCCCTTTGGGGGTGGGGACGGGGTGCCTTGGCATTTGAGGATGTTTCTCTCCTGAATCTCTGCACAGCTCAGTCTCTCACTTCCTTGGGGATTTTGCTCAAAGGTCACCTTATTAGTGAGGCTTCCCTTGTGATTCTACATAAAATAGCAACCTCCACTTCACCTTTCTCTAGGCACCCCCTATCTTACCTATTCTGCTTAATTTTTCTCTGTAACAACTCATTTGTTATCTGTCTCTACCCCTTTGATTATAAGCACTTCCCACAGCATCCTTTGCATCAGACTCATGTCCTGTCCACGTAAGTGCTCAATGAATCTTTGTGAAATGCGTATGTGAATGAATGACTGTGTCCAGCTCCAAAGCTTTGGGACTTTCTACTACCCCATGTGGCTTTTCCAGATACACAAAGTGTAGGGTTAAGCATAAGGGCTCTGGAGCTATTGGCCTAGGTTCAAATCCCCTCTCTACCTTTCCCTCGTTGATTACCGGTAAGCTAGTTAATCCCTCCTGTATCTTGACTTCTTCATCTGTAAAATAAGGATGGTAATAGTACCTACCTCAAAGGGTTGTCGTGAAGGTTCGATGAGTTAACATATATAAATGATATATTCTTGCTATGTAGTAAGTACTATGTAAGTGTGTTTTTATTATTTTCCTATGTTGGTCTCTCTG
The DNA here is from genome assembly GCF_001890085.2 of Hipposideros armiger. Taxonomy (NCBI): domain Eukaryota; kingdom Metazoa; phylum Chordata; class Mammalia; order Chiroptera; family Hipposideridae; genus Hipposideros; species Hipposideros armiger. Next base: position 801,769 of record NW_017731932.1, read on the forward strand.
AACAGGTCAGTGGGCATCGTATTCTGCACACAGGTTTCTGTAAGAGAGGGCTTCTCCTTCAGTGCTACTGTTCTCTCCGTCATTGATGGTCCCACCTCATCCTCCCGGGGTCACGTGTACAAATACCTGATGATTGTGGGTTTATTGTATTCTGCTTTGGAAGTAAGAGTGGCATGCTCTAGCGGTTCTGCCATCCCTTCATTCAGGGGATAAATGTCAATCAAGCTCTCACCTTGGGCACGTCTTTTTTGCCTTTCTGGCTCTTAGGAAGATTCTTCTATAAGAACGGGATAATCTAACCCAATTGTCTAGGCGAGTCAGTGTGAAGGAGTTTTCTGAATTATGTGGTGCAAAATGGTATTTATTCATTCTGTAGTTTTTGAGGGCAAAAAATCAAATGAATTTGGATTGACCCTTCGGAGAAATGAACGAACATCATTTTCCTTAGAAATGGGAGTCAGCAGAAGAATGCAACCTGCCCCAAACCCCAGGTTGGGGGGGTCCCCATAGGCTGTATGCACGGTCCTCCAGACCCTGCCTAGGAAAAGACTGTGTCTGGAGTTGACCATCTCGGAACCGGAAGACGCTGAACTCCCAAGTCTATTGTGTACGTGACTGGGGTGGGTGTGAGACAGTACACAGCTGGGGAACGTGGCGACACTGAAGGCAAATGGTGTAGACCAACCCGAGGAGCCTCTGAGGGCATTTGGAAGAAGTACAGGATGAGGGCCCAGGGGCTGACAAAACTCTCTGGCAAGTCAAGGGATCCGTCTCAAAGTTGAGTTATATTCCAAGGACACCCTTCTGTGTCTCTGTGTTGGGATTTCTCCAAAGACCATGGATAGTAGCAGGGATCCCATGAGAAACGAGGAAGAGCAGAAAAAGACAAAGGGAAGAGGATCGCCTAATCCTTCCTACACGGGAAAGTTCTTCCTACACGGGCAGTAGGAGATATACCGGAGAGTGTGGTGTGCTGTGCAGTGTGTTCTTTGGAGGAATAGGGAGCCTGGCTTTGTAGCTGTGGCCTGTTTGCTTTCTCACTGTGGGTTTGTGGACACTTTCCTTCTCTGGAGCTCAGGTCCCTCACATGTACTGACTTCACATGAGGTTGCACTGGTGGGATCTGGGACCCCTCTCCTGCTCACTGGGAGTCTGTGCTTCTTCTGAAGGGCAGCAGGAGCCTCAGAGATCCCAGAAGAAGAGGAGCCTGGGTATGGGGGAAGCTTAGCACCCCAGAAGGCCCCTTCTGTCCTTAGAGCACAGGACAAGGGGGAGGAGAGGCAGCCTGAAAAGGCTGAGCAGGTGGGGCAGCTGCTCCAGGCAGCCTCTCCCTCCTGCCCCCTACCACTGCCCCATCTCGGCCCCCAGCTATTTTGGTTGCAGAGAATACCCTCCCACAGTCCTGTGCAAACACAGGAATCGTGACCCACGGCCCTCCCTCCCCCAAACTATTTCGGTCCTGGGCTCCCCACTCAGTCCTCCTCCCCCTCATACCTCATTCAGCATCACTTCTGAACACACTCTGAGCCCAGGCTCTGGGAAAGCCCCTGGGATAGTGCCTCCAGCTATTCCTGTTCTTCTACTGCTGGGGGCTTGTGCCAAAGCTCAGGACTGCCACACAGGAGAGCTGGCGATGAGGGTCCCCACGGAACACTGCCTGCATCTGGGCCAGGCTTGGGCACCACAGGGTGAGGCCAGGGCCCATCACCCATCAAACTTGCATGATCCAGGCTTCTTCAGGTCCCAAACCAACTCCAGTTGGGATTGGCTGGTTCAAGTCACATCCCAGGTTCCCCTCTCAACTCTCCATCCCGTGTTCAAACCTGGCAGAACTCTGCAGAGGCCCTCTGGCAATCCCAGAGCTCAGGCCCTGATTCTTCCTGTTAGCCTAGAACCTGGTTCTTCAGGATACAGCCAGAGGGCAGCCAGACTGCGAGGGATCGATTCCTGACTCCAACACTTAGCAGCTGTGTGACTTTGGGCAAGCTACTGAACCTCTCTGTGCCTTGGTTCCCCCCTCTGTAGAGTAGTGGTGGTGGGGGGCTCATTAGGGTTCATGTGAAGATGAAATGAACTAAAATGTATAATATGTTTAGAACAGAACATGACAGCCAGTAAAAAGGTAAATAGTGCTAGCCATTTCTATCTTTTTGAGAGTTTTGTCAGCACTCAGAACACTTAAAAAAGCAGCCTGGTCAAGGAGAACAGGGCTTAGAAGCCAAATAAACTTGTGTTTTATCCATGGCTCTGTCACTTTCTAAATAAGTGATTCCAGGCTACTCTTTTCAATGTTCTAAATCTCGGTTTCATCATCTGCAAAATGGGGATAATAAAAGTGGGGGTCTGATGATGCACAGCAAGTTCCTAGGTCACGGTGAAAGCCCAATAAGCACTGTCTATTATTAGTTATTCTTACTTGTTTACTGTCTGTCTGCCTCGTTAGGTCACAACTGCCACAGAAGCAAGGGTGGCACCTGTTTCATTAACAAATGAGTCCCCCGCGCCTAGCATGCAGAGCAGGGACTCAGCAAATACTTGTGGGTGAAAGAGCTGGTGTACAGAGAGGCGAGCACAGATCAGGGCACACAGTAGGACCTCGGATCTCTAAACTCCTCTCTCTCCCTTGGAGCATTTGCTTTCAGAGAGGCCAGTAACCCCCTCCCCATGGCCGCCCAGTCTCGCCCCTTCCCTTACCAGCTGTACAGCGCTGGATCCGGTTCCGCAGCCACTTCAGCAGGGGCTCCATGGTGCAGCCGCACACCCAGGGGTTGCCACCGATCTGCAGCGTCACCAGCCCCGGCAAGCCCTCGAGGGCCTCGAGGCTGAGGAAGGCCAGGCCCCCGTAGCTGAGGTCCAGGTCTCGGAGCTGCACCAGCCCCTGGAAGGCCTGCGGGTGCACCCTGCGTAGCCACGGGTTGTGGCTCAGGTCGATGTGCACCAGGCCGTGGGCGTCCTGGAACATGGCGGCTGGCACATGGCTGAGGTTGTTGTAGCTCAGATCCAAGTGTGCCAGGCGCTTGGCATGGAGAAAGAGGCCGGGGGGCAGCTCCACCAAGGAGTTGTTGCGCAAATCCAGCACTCGGAGCTCCATGTAGCATGTGAGGTAGCCCGGCGGCACCGCAGCGATGCGGTTGTGGGCCAGGCTGAGGTTGAGAGTGTCCATTGGCAAGTCAGGGGGCACGGAGAAGAGCCGTTGGCTGCTGCAGTCCACCACCTGGTTACGGCACGTGCAAAGGACTGGGCAGCTGGTGCCGGCGTCCGAGTGCATCACCCCGGCTGTTAAGAGGAGAGAGACCAGCAGCACGGCTGGGTGGGGGGGCCCTGGCCAGGGCAGCTGGGACCAGGTGTCACCCATCTTAGGCAGCTGGCAACAGCAGTGCTGAAGCGAGCCCATTGGGACAGGGGCTGTGTCCATGGAATGAAGAGTCAGTGGCACAGGAACGCAGCTACATCAGGGGACAGAGTCCTGGAGGGTGGGGCTTCTGAGCAGGTGGTGTCATGGCTCAAGCCTCTCCTTGGAGCCTCTAAGGCCACAAGCCTCCCTAGGTGAGAGCCATAGGAAGTCCCCTTTGGAGCCTGGGTGGCAATCAACTGAGTTAAGGTCCCCTAGGGTCTGCAAAGATGATCACAACTTGAGACAGGAAGGCGATGAGGATGGGGCTGGAGCGGCTGCCTGCAGGTCTTGGAATCCCTGTAGATCTTTTGTGTCCCTCTCATCCAGGACTGCTGATGGTTTCTCTCTGTACTGGGGGGGGGAGGGGGGGAGGGCAGGAAGGACATGAAAGGTGCCTTTTAAAGATCCTGGCACATCTGAAAAAAAAAACCCCTAAGCTCTGTCCCAAGTCTGGGACTGATTAGGAGGTCAGAGCTGCCTCTGGGTCTCCAGCATTCAAGGTCTCAGAGGCCATTCTCCTGGTGGCCCAGTAGGCTCATTTCCAAGGGGGTCCTGGGGTTGGCGATTTAGGCAGGGAGCCCGGGGTGAAGTGAATCTCCTTGGGCCCCCTGAAAGCCTGTGTCCTTACCCTCAGTGTCTATTGAAATCCCCAGGGAGGGGAGGACCCCAAGTGACACCCACTGTCTGGGCCGCTGAGGTTGGAAAGTCATGTGTCCTGGAGGTGCAGGACGGGGGTCAGCTAGAAGCTTTGGCGACTGCCCAAGCCAGCGCATCTCAGCTGGCTTTGTGTTCAGCAGGCGGAGGCAGGGTTCCCTCTGTCAACAAGGAAAGCACTCAGGCAGAGAAATCCAGTGCCCTCTCCTCCCCGCTGTCCCCTCCCCTGGGTTCCTGACTCCTTCCTCACTCCTCTTTGCCACCAACCACAAAGTTCTTTGCGGACTGTCTCTCAGGTGTGGCAACGGCTGTGCTCAGACCCCAACCACCTCACATGGTTGTCACCCACTAGCCTTCCCGCCCCTACTTGCAGTCATCCTCCTAAGTCTGTCCTGGGCTGGACACATTTTCTTCTCATAGCCCCAGCCCTGTTAGCACCAAACACCCCATCCTTGAACAACTCTCGAAGAAAAAAATGCACACACACTGGCCGATCACATACCTCTTTCAGACCCCCTTAGCATCTCTCTCTCACTGTTCTCCCGTGACTCCAACACATCTTGCCCTGCCCAGCGCTCACTCATCCTGTTTTCTCTCCAGCTTTCTTCTGCACACGCACTCCTGAAGAGCCCCCTTGCAGCCTGCCCCCAGTGCACACCCCAAAATCATCCCCAGTGCACACCCCGAAATCCCAGCAACCTTTCCCATAGACACTCCATTCTCCCCGCAGCCCCCAGCTCGAGCCCACACCCACACTTGGTCAGGCAGAGGGACAGAGCGGGATGACACACCCGTTGCCTCAGCCTGCCGCCCGCCCTGCACCCTCCGCGGACCCTGGCCTCTCTGGTGCCCACCCGCTGTCCTCAGTTGTCCTCCCCATCCCCTTGTCTGGCACTGCCTCTCTTTCCATTACTTCCAGCCTCAATCCCGCCCACTGGGAAACCACCCCAGCTCCCCTTTCTCCAGACTCATTTTTCTGAGCCCCAAGGTCTCTCTGCCTTGCACTCCCACAGGCCCTCATGAGCCCACTTACTATGTTCCAAGGACACAGCCATCAATCTGCAGCAGACACGGGGCTCCCTCCCTCACGCTGGAATCCCCGCGTCTGCTTCAGGAGAACAGATTGCCTCCCCGGCTGGTCCCCTCCCCCGGCCTCTCCTCCTCCATGGCTCCTGGATCCTGGGGCAGCATCCTCGGTGGTTTCCCGTCCTGTGGTCCCTGTGCTGCCCCCTTCTTTTACCCAAACGGAGAATGAGAGGGAGGGTGCGCGGAAGAAAGTTCATAGAATCCGAAAGCCTTTTCCAGAAACTCAGCTTGGTGCTGAGGCTGCTGGGGTTTGTGGCTTCTGCCAGGTCTTCCCCTCCTTCCCCATCCCTCCCTCTCTCCCCCTCCTCTCTTCCTTTTTCGCTCCTTTTTTTTTTTTTTTCCTCGAGGGCCAGGTACTGACGTTGCACTGTCTCTTAGCAACTGCCTCCACATCTCTGAGCAACAGGAGCGCTTGCTATGGACCCCACTAAGAAGAGAGAGAAACGAAGGAGGCAGTCACACAGGATCCTGCTGATAGGGCGAGGGGGTCGACAGGGCAGGGCAGGGGCAGGGCAGGGGGAGAGGAGCGAGAAGGGAGAGAGGGCAAAGGGCCCAGTGGAATCTGCCATGGAGGAGAGGTTTAAGGGCATCAGACCCAGAAGGGGAAATAGAGACAGCTTGGAGGAGAAAGTGACTTAGTGGGAGGTGGGGAAGGGGGGAGAAGGTAGAGAAAACGGGGGGGGGGCATGAAGACATAAATAAGGATGGAAAGAGAAGAGAGAACTGGATGTGACAAGTTTTCTCACTTGATGGGATACATCTATTCAGTCCATATATGACATCTATTTCCCTGAGTATGAATGGATTTTGGTCACCTGGTATCAGGTGACTGACTGGCTTGGCTCAGGGCTTGTCAGGGACAGTTATAGGAGGTGAGAACTTTTCTGTGTTCCTTCATTGACCCTAAGTCCTGACCCCACAAGCTCTGAGAGCTTTGGGATGCAAAGGGCCAACTGCCAGGTCCAGGTGGGGTACCTGGGGCCACAGAGACACTCAGATCTGTCTCTAGGGGAGTGGATGCTGCCAGGAAAACTGGTGGTCCTGTTATCTTCCTCCAGACTCCAGGGACTCTGTCTGCTGTCCTGTTCCCATCTCTCAAAGCATCCTGTTCCCTCCCACTGCAGACTGACTTCAGATGAAGGTGAAGTCTTTGCAACACCCCTTTTCTTGATGACCTATTGAACAAGTCTCTAGCTGCCTTGCGTTTTTAAAGATTTTTTTTTTAATTGGGGAATTGGGGAAGGGGGACAGACAAGTTGCTGTCTTTTTTTGTTCTTCAGTCTAGTTGTGGAGGACGTTGCTTCACTGGCCCAAGCTGGCACCATCATTGAGCTCTTCCCAGGCGAGGCAGATCAGTCGCCGGCTTCTGGACTGCCGCTCGCAGTGGCTGCTGGCCGCTCACGCTGGCTGCTGGTCGCTCATGCTGGCTGCTTGCTGCTCACGCTGGCTGCTGGCTACACACGGTAGCCCATGGCAACCCACTGCCACAGGGGCTGCAGCCTACACGGTCGCCTGGCGACTCCCGGCAGCCCAGCTCCAGGTTGAGCTGTTGTTCAGCATCTTAGCTGTAGAGGGCAGTGTCACTGGACCTCATATGTGGGATCCAAACCAGGGCCCTCTGGCGTCCCAAGCCAGTTCTTAACCAACGCACCACTCGGCCAGCCCTGCCTTGCGTTTTCAAAACCACCTTGACCAGTTGGTTTGGTCAAAGAGCTGGCTCGTTTCTTTCTTTCAATAATTATTAATAATTATGTTTTTCTATGAATAATAATTTATTGAGCACTTACTATGTGCCAGGTGCTTGGCTAGATGGTGGCCATATACCCACCAGCGAGATGGATGCAGACTTTGCCTTCACAGAGGTACCTTTGTCGTGTGTGTGCTCACTCAGTCGACCTGGGGCCTCTTCTATTTAAGTAATATCTTAGGGGGAAACTGAAATGAGGTAACAGAAAATGAATGTTAAGTTGTACAGATCCTGGGAATTTATAATGTTCTCAAAAACCTTGTCTTCTCTAGCATTTCTTTTCCCATATGGCCAGAGACGATATTTCCCTTCTCACTGCCCTCTTTCATATTATGCTCATTTTGAACCTTTCATGTCCTATGGTGTGTAGTGCAGGGTCACAGGGGAACCACTTCCTTAGTATTTTTATATTGACTTGGTTGGGGTAAATATGATTTGCATCCCCTCATCTTAAAGAAAGGAATGGTTGTTCAATTCATCTATGAGCTAGCAAATAAAATCTTAATGCAGAAAACACAGCGCACTGAAACAAGTAATCCAATATAAACAAGGACTGTTGGCCTCAGAAGAGCAAAGCAAGCATAATACCTCATTAATATTAATTGAAAAATGGTAGAAAACATAATTATCTCAATAGAGGCGAAGAAAGGTAATCAGCACATTTCAGTATTTACTGTTGACTAAAGACGCATTAAAAAACAAATAAAAAAGAATGGAGGTTTTATTCCTTTACATAATATGAAATTTATGCTCATAATTAGAACCAATAATATGACTAAAGGAAAATAGTTGGGGCCTCTTCCTTAAAGAATAGGATCTAGGAAAGAACTGTTTGAAACTACAGTTTTCTGACCTGTAAAACTGGGGTAATAGTAATAATGGCACTTAACTCATGAGGTTGTTTAGGTTACATGAGTCATTATTAACAGTACTTAGAACAGTATACAGTGAGCACCGCAGATGTGTTTGTTAAATGAACAAGTAACATAAAGTAAAATAGCTGAAATAGTTATGCAGCGAGGAAAGCAAATTGCACAGACATGGGAAATGAAGAAAGGAAAATATCACATTTGCAGAGAATACAAGAATATATTCTTGTGCACGGTAGGTCTCAAAAACTTCGGAAGGCTCCCAACTCAAGCACATCATCATTGCATATAATGTCTTCTGTATAGATGAGGTTACATGGGGGCAGAACTCTTGTAAATGACTTTTGACTCATATCATTCTCTGCGTTATTAAACCGTTGTTTCCCAGGCTGGTGTCTCATGGTATACTGGGTACCATGAGAAAAATGTTTGTTCTCCAACAAGTCTGAGACACATTGAGTCAAGCAAAATGGGACAAATTTATTTGTTGCAAGGTTCCTCAGAGGCTTTAATGTGCAAGTGTTCATGGTGACTCTCCAAGGGGAAGGGGTGGGGAAAGTGATGGATGTATAATATCCAGCATTGCCCTTATGCCGAGTGGCCGGCTACTCCTCTCAGCAATGCAATTCAAATTTGAGCCCCAGCAAAATGATATAACATATCATGACCTTTCGGAGTCTCTTGCAAGTTATTGAAACTGTGACTATTCAATCATGAATGTCAAGAATTGACTGGGAAAATACACAGAAATTAATCTAAGAGTTGGAGAAGACAAATGAATTGAAAAATCATTTTTATTATTATAATTTCTTGACATACATGGTAAATTAGTTGTAATAATGACAGAAAACCTTTAAGTACATGAGAGTTAATTTAACCTACCACATAAGAAATTTGTTCAGGGAAAATTACGAAACCTTAGTCAGATGAAGATACAGGGAGAAATGGAAAGCTAACCTTTCCCGTTATTGGGAAGGTTTAAACAGACAAGATGACTGTTTTGTACATTATAATAATTTAATGAAGTATTTAACAGAGTCTGGTGAACTGGTAGGGAAAGCCCCCTGGGGGGAAATGGGCAAGAATGCACAAATGATGTGAATAAGGAAGAAGACGGTGATGGAAATGCTTAAAAGTAATGACAGTAGGAGGGCCGGCCAAGTGGCGCGATGGTTAACTGCTGGCTTGGGACGCCAGAGGGCCCCAGTTCAGATCCCACACATGAGGGCTAGTGACACTGCCCTCTACAGCTAAGATGCTGAACAACAGCTCAACCTGGAGCTGGGCTGCTGTGAGTCGCCGGCGACTGTGTAGGCTGCAGCCCCTGTGGCAGTGGGTTGCCATGGGCTACCGTGTGTAGCCAGCAGCCAGCATGAGCGGCCAGCAGCCACAGCGAGCAGCCGTCTAGAAGCCAGAGACTGATCTGCCTCACCCGGAAGAGCGCAATGATGGTGCCAACTTGGGCCAGTGAAGCAACGTCCTCCACAACTAGACTGAAGAACAAAACGACAGCAACTTGTCTGTTCCCCTTCCCCCATTCCCCAATAAAATCTTTAAAAAAAAAAGTAATGACAGTGGACTTAGCCAACTAAAAGATTAACAAATATATTTTGAACTGAAAATCTTTCAGTGGCATTACTCAATATTTGTGCTTTGGAAAATGACCATTTGCTAGTCTAGACTTTGAGAAAGTGATTCTCACCAGCAGAATACAGAAAACGTAAAATGAGAAGCAAAACCACAATGTTGCAAGCAATTTTAGTGTAAGAAACATTATTGAGACCTTAGCATTATGCTTCATTTTTATACATTGAAAACATTGGTCCAAAGAATTAAAGAAAGAAGCAAACAATAACATAATACAAACCAGGAAGAGAACAGAATAGCACGTTTATCCCTGCTGTGGAGAGAAGATATCTTTTTGTGTGTTGAGGAAATAGAGAATGCCTCAGCGCCAAGATGGCTCTTGTCAAACACACTACATTGAAAGTAAACAAGGTTTCTCTGAGAAAAAAAATATAACACAGAAGCAGAGAAAAAGGAAAGAAATGCAATGGAAAAATTGATTTTAAGCATAAATGATTTGAGATAATCCATGCAAAATATATTAAGAAATGCTAGAAATATAATTCTTACAAATTGATATACAGTAATACCTTGGTTTGAGAGCACAATTCGTTCCAGAAACAAACTACTCGTATTGCAAGACATCTTTCGTTTACCATGTTAAAAAGTATTAGAAATGTTTGCTCGTATTGCGGAACACTTGCAAACCAAATTACTCGCAATCCAAGGTTTTACTGTAATACGTATTACTGAGCACCTATTATACATTCCAGGCCCTGTCACAGGAACCGGAGTACAGCCATGTTTGATATACAGACAGTGTGCACCTCTATGACATATGGGGCCAATACCCATCTGAATGGTCAGCACCCATGATGGCTGATGGTTACACGTGTTGACTGTCCCCTTGTTTAGCAGTGAACAAAACAGTCCCTGCCCTCTTGCTCCTTACTTTCTGGTTGGAGGAGACAGATGATGAACACACACACAAACAAATATATGTCAGGTGACGATAAGTGCTGTGAAGAAAAACAAAATCAGGGTACAGGGGTTGAGGTTAATAATTTGCTTGAGATTTCATAGCTGGTAAGAGGTGTAACCTGGGCTTGAAGGATTGGAGGACTGACCTCTTGGCCTCTATCAGTCTCAGATGAAGGGACTGTGGAAGCAGCTGGCTTGCCTACGGGGATTCAGAAAGAGAGTTGGCCTTCTCATGAGTTGGCCATCAAATATTCATTGAGCCCTTACTATGCACCAGGCACCATGCTGAGCACTGGCAATACAGCAGTAAAAAAATATAAGCAAGGACCCTGCTTGGGGACCCTGCTTTGACCCAGGGACAAAGGATCTTAAATAATTGTAAAGATACAAAGTGCTTCAAAGAAAGAATAAAGGATGGCCTGGGGAGGGTAAAAGCAAGGTTCTCTGCTTTGGGGGGTT
>NW_017731932.1:813379-849812 GCF_001890085.2 Hipposideros armiger
ACGTGGAGTATAGTGTGGGAGTGGAGTCAAGGGATTTGTAATAGATATGTATGATATTGGGGGGAAGTGGGGCAGCGGATTGGGGGAGGGGGGTTGTCACTTTGAGGGGTAAAAAGTATAACTATTGCACTGTGTTGTACAGCTGAAACTAATTTAAAAAAATGTTTACTTCACAATAAGAAAAAGAGAAATTTCCTCTGACTTTGTCTTGATATCCTATCCCTCTCTCTTCTGTAGCTGTGTAGAGAGACATTAAAATATATATATGGTTAATACGAACTCCTTGACTTTGAAGAGCCTCATCCCTTCCGTCTGGTTCCCTACATACTCCTTCCTTTGTGGTGCCTGCTGGGGCCGAGTTCTGCCCAGGTCTCCTCCATTTGTGATTCTGATGCTGTCCAGACACGCTGAGCGGGCCGCGGACGCCCCAGCCAGACCACAGAGCAGCTCCTATTACCAGCAACCGACTCTGAATCATGGCTCTGACACATTCATTCAGGGCGGTCGCCTTCTCCCAGGCATCCTTAGAATTCTGGGAAGAGGAAGGTGGGAGGGAGCCCAGATTCTGCCCTGGATTTCCTGGAAAAGGAGAGCAGCAGTGTCTAAAGAAGCAGAGATGAGAGGCCGGGGCTGGGAAAAGCTGCGGGCTTTTTACCCAGGCCCTAGGAAGTGAGACCCACGTGTAGTACGATTCCCAGTGAGTCTCGCTAAGCGACGTTCTATCTGGAAATATCCTGGAGCTGCAATGAGGCCACGCTCACCTGTGTGACCTACGCCCTCTTGCTCTGTCTTACCTGTCCACACGGATAAAGGGACACCATCAAAGGTGCCCCTTGTTTCAGGCGTAGAGAAACTACGGCAGCGGGAGTGGTTTATTCCCACTCGTGTCAGCGAGGCCACCATTGCTGATTTCTTCTTTTCCTTACCATTTTCACCCTCGCTGAGGGACTGTGGGGTTAGAACCAGAACTGTGGTTGGAGCTGTAGCTCTGTCATTTTCTGGCTCTCTGCCTCTGGGGATGGCAATGCATAGCTAACATTTATGGAGCACCTACTTTGGGCAGGCACTAAGTTAAGTGGTTTACATAGGTTGTCTTATCAAGTTCACATGGCAGCCCTATGAGGGGGTGTTACTTCTTTGTCTTTTTAATTGGGGAGTTGAGGGATGGGAACAGCGCTGGGGAATCAGGGGAAGGGGAACAGACAAGTTGCTGTCCTTTTGTTCTTCAGTCTAGTTGTGGAGGACATTGCTTCACTGGTCCAAGTTGGCACCATCATTGCGCTCTTCCCGGGTGAGGCAGATCAGTCACCGGCTTCTGGATGGCCACTCACTGCGGCTGCTGGCTGCTCACGCTGGCTGCTGGCCACACACAGTAGCCCATGGCAACCCACTGCAGCAGGGGCTGCAGCCTACGCTGTTGCTGGCGGCTCACAGCAGCCCAACTCCAGGTTGAGCTGTTGTTCAGCATCTTAGCTGTGGAGGGCAGTGTCACTAGCCTTATATGTGTCACATATCCTCATATATGGGATCCGAACCGGGGCCCTCTGGCGTCCCAAGCCAGCTCTCAACCAACGCTCCACTCGGCTGGCCCTCTTCTTTTTTTTTAAATCACAATTTACAGATTACAAAAAAAATTGAGGCCACAATAAATTAGATAATTTGTGAAGGTAACACAGTTAGTATGTAGAAGAGCTTATGGCCATCACCCATTAAATGCTTACTTTCTGTTCAGTGCTTTATATATGTCATCTTTTAAAACCCCTGAAAAAAAATCTGAAACATAAGAACGAACCCCATCTTCTACACACAGGGAAATTGAGCAGAGAAATTAAGTAACTTGCCCAAAGTCCCACAACTCATGAACAGCAGAAAAAGAACCTGGTTATTCTCCTTCCAAAGCCCAAGCTGACACTGTCTTTCTGAATCTCAGTCTTCCCTCTCTGTTAAATGGGGATGATAATGCTCTTGGTTACCACACAGGGTCAAACAGAACATTCCCATAAAATCCATAAAGTAAAGCGGAGACTCCCCGTTTTGGTGAGTGGCTGGGAGGGGACCCGCCTTCCCGGGCACACCTCCCCTCTCCCGGGTCTGCTCCGGGCCTGAGCACACAGAGACTGGGAGAGCTTGGGTTTCCACAGTGTCCCTGAGGCCTGTTGCAGGGATGGCCTTTTCAAACTGTGTTGAGTTTTCTTATATTCCAGTGGAGTTGGCATTAGAGAAACACACTGAACACAGCAGCCACTGGGGGCTCCTGCTTGGTTGGGAGGGGATTGCCGAGTCCACCCGTGGTCAGGGAGGCGTGATGCTGGCGTGGCTTCCCCGTGTGGCAGCTGGTGGAGAGGGCGAAGCACAAGACCTAGGGCCAGCAGCACTGGGCCCACATCCCTGACGCTCCGTATCCGCTGTGAGCGTGGGCTCATCTCCCAACCTCTGAGCCTGGCTATCCCTCTGTGGAAACGGAGGAAGGTGTTTCCTTCCTCATGACTTGCTAAGAGCGTTTCATCAGCTAGTGAGTGAGCTACATGTGATGTTAATCTTCCCTCCTTTGGGTAGTAAACAAGACACGCTGGGGCTCCCTTGCTTGGCAGATTTCTAGGTCTGGCTCCCAGCTCTCATGAACGTGCCCTGGGATGTTCAAGCCTTAGAGATCATAGGAGCAAAAGATGAAACAGATACAGATGGTTATATTCTATTTGTGTGAAAGCAACCAATTGGCAGACCACTCACCTAATTGCTAACTTTTCCAAAATTTCTACATGACTGGGCCTGGGTTTTGCACTGCCCGGGGTCGGGGTGGGGGAAACCCCACTGGTCTTCCCTGGTAGAAATTTAGGGTTTTAGATAAAGAAACAAGACTACCACCAACCCAGAATAATTAGACATGGAATTTAATTCATCCCTAAGCTGGCTGTGGAATGGAGGTTCTGAGAGGAGAAAGTGAGGGAGAGATGAGAATAATCAGAAAAGGCTTCCTGACTGAAGCAGGCCTTGGGATGAGCTGAGAGGAACAGCGAAGGTAGTAGAGGGGGCTGCGACATTTCCCCTTCACATTGTGGGGACTTTGCCACCATCCCACCGCTAAAAAGCACTGAATACGGCCTCTATTCCAGATACAGAGCCAAATCCTTTATGTCATTGAAACCTCCCAGCCCTTTGAGGTTGATACCATCATACCCCTATTTTACAGACGAGACAACAGGCAGGTGGCGTAAATTGCCCAGGTCTCACACCTAGTCAATGGCAGAGCCTGATTCTAACTTTGGTGTATCCAGAGCCTGTGAATCGTCCACAACCACAAACTGTACGTCGTAGGCATGATGGAGCTGCATGAAATACTCTTTGTTGTTCACCCGAGATGAGAAGGTCGAGACAATGGAAAAAAGTGTGGGTCCTGTTAGGAGCAGAAAAGAAGGAATTTCTTTCTTACCATTCTTCTGTTTTTCCTCTCTTTCCAGGAGAGACATCTGGGCTAAAGTCTTTCTGCCTGGGAGGTGTCTTTGGCTCAAAGAGCTGAAGAGGGGCTGGATGTTTTGGGCTGCTAAGGCTCTGAATCCGGAAGACAGAGTGGGACCCAAGCCTGTGTTGTGCGGTCCTCAGCACAGCGCCTGAGGCCGCGGAAGAGGGGCTGTAGCAGGAATTCACGCCTGCAGCTGCAGCATGACCCTTCCTGGAGGAACGGGGGGCATGGAGGTGAAGCTCAACCAGCCTCTCGAAGTGGAAGGGCGATGACCCCAGGACTAAGAATCGGATGACCTCCCCAGCCCAGGCGAAGGAGTCCTGACTTGAGAAATCAGGCAAGGTCTAACTCTCCTTCAAATGTGCTGTGGAACCTTGGGGCAAATAATATCCCCTCTCTGGGCCTCACTTTCGTTTTCTAATAACATGGGCATTTGGGCCAGATGAGTTCTGAGTAGGTTGGGTGACTGTAGAGTTCTAATAAGGACAATGACTAAGCATTTATCATGATGTGAGATGATATGTAATCATGTTCTTTTCTGTAAGGGGCTGATTCCCTTCCTGACTGCTTGGCTCTGAAGTCTCAGGCCTCAGGCTCTACATCACTAAGGAGCTGGAGAGAGGATGAGGGTCTCCCCACCACCGTGGGAAGTGGAGGCTGGCAGGGCGGTGGTGACGGAGCAGCCAGTGCTTGCACCCCAGAATAGCTGCAGGCCTCCTGGCATCTGCCATCCCAGTTGCAGGCTCTCATCCCATTGGCTGCTCCCTGTCCTTGCCGTCTGGCAGGTGCTGCTTTCCAGGTTTTCGTGGCACCCACTGAGCAGCCTGCCTTGCGTGCTAAAGCATGCTGGCTTCTTCCTCCAAGTGGCTGGGATCATAATAGCAACTCTTGTCTGGTTCCCTCTATTCTGCCTCACTTCACCTCCCTGGTGGCTGAGCGCAGAGGCGTGGTTTAGGACCGTGGAAAGAGGCCCAGAGGTGGTGCCCGGGGTTTTGAGTTCTTGCCATCGACTCACCATGTACCTGGACGCAGCCTAAATCTCTCTCTTGGCTTCTGTGTCTTCACCTGTAGAATGAGGAGAATCAGGCTAGTGTTTCACTGCGGTTCGCCAGGGTGGCCATCCCACTGGTTCATAGCTGGGGTCCTGTTATGGACTGTATGTTTGTGTCCCCCCCCAAAATCACATGTTGAAATAATAACCCCCATTATGATGGTATTTAGAGGTGTGGCTTTGGAAGGTAATTAGCTTATGAGGGTAGAACTATCATGAATGGGATTAGCGCCCTTATAAGAAGAGGCCAGAGAGCTAGCTAGCTCTTTCTGCCATGTGAGGATACAATGAGAAGCCAGCAGTTGGCAACCCAGAAGAGGGCTCTTCTCAGAACCCAACCATGCTGGCATCCTTATCTCAGGCTGCCAGCCTCCAGAACTGTCAGAAATAAATTTCCGTTGTTGATAAGTCACCAACTAAGCAGCCTGCCTTGCGTGCTAAAGCATGCTGGCTTGGTATCTTTTCTATGGTATCATGTGATGACAACCCGAGATGACAGGTCCGTTCTACTTGGCCATGGCCATGTCATGCGAGTTGTTGAGTATTTTGAATGTCACCTGGGGGTAATAATGACTGGGCAATTGCATAGAACTGGTGTGAAGATTTCATGGAGTAAATGAAAGATGGGAACCGTGAAGCCGTACTCACATGTCTGCTACGTGCCTGCCCAGTGTCCATTTGTCTCCTGGGTCTCGGGGAGGAATTGTACCTGGGTTTCCCCCTGGCCTGTTCTTAGCTACAGGGTTTAGATGGAGCTTATTCCACTCCTGGTTCCATGTCGGCATGCACCCCAGGTCTGGCATTTCCTCCTCTGGTCACAATGACAGGTTGGGGGATGAATGAAATCACAAAGATCCCATTAGAACCAATCCTGGGATCAGACCCAGACCTGACCACTAAGAACACATATCTCCTTGCTGTGGTCATGGCTTAGGGATAGGCATGTGAGCCAGAAAAGGCCAATCAGATTATTTCTCTGAGACTATGCTCACTGGGATGAGGAGGAAAGGTCTCTTCTCCTTTCAGCCGTGAGCTTGAAGGATGTGACTATTCCTTTAAGAAGAGAAAGAAAAGGATGGGACCAAGTATGGATAGAACAAACAAATGTGACAGATGAAGAGGAGAGAGTCTTGGCGATGCCAAGTCCTGGCTCTCACTGGTCCCTAATGCTCTGGTCCCCACAGTTTTTCCCTAAAGCAGCGTAGAGGAGTGGCGAGGCACGGGGGACACTGACAGTTTTACTTTGTCGACCAGGGAAGACTTTTCCAATAAGGTTATACATGGTCTTATATCTGAATAGAATAAGGGAGTAGGCCCTGTAAACACAAAGAAGGGAATTCCAGGCAGAGGGACTAGGAAATGCCTGGGCCCTGAGGCAGAAGGTGCTTGGTGTCTTCAAGGCACAGGTAGGCCACGTGTGGCTGGAGCTGGGTGAGAAAGTGGTAACTTTTTCTAGGTGCTCTCTCTTGGTGGGCGGGCAGGGTCTCAGCTGTGGAGTTACCATTTACCTGGACAAGAGCTGGTGCTGGGCCCTGAACCACAACTTCAAGGGCTTTGCTATGTGTTGCTTCCGGGGGCTAGGAAGGTCAGTGTTGAGCTGGCTCTGTAATTCCATGTGTGTCAATACCTAAGAGATATGACCCTCCTCCTCGCTTCCTTTAATAGCTCACCGAGCATCTACTGTAAACGGCTGTTCCTACAAGGATCCAGAGAAGGGAGGGCTTCCCTGTGGCTCAAGCAGACAGAAACAGAAAGGGTGGCTTTCATTACAATTGCTGGGGTGTGACATTCCTTAACAAATTCCATGAACACATGCCAATTTGGTCCCGGTGTGTGTGTTCCTTTCTTCATTCATTCAACAAGAGTTCATTGAGTATCTGCTAGCTGCCAAGGTATACAGACAGGCACTGAGTATACAAAGATGAATCAGTCACGGTTTCTGCTTTCAAGGATCTCAGTCTGGGTGGGTGCGGAGGCGGCAACCATGTAAACAGATAATTACAAGAAGCATGGCAGGTGTGGAGCCAAGGTAGGAGCACAGTGCCCGCCAGGATCCCTGAGGAGAGAGGTCCGTTCTACCCAGAGGAGTCAGGGTGGTCTGTACAGAGGAGGGGGCCTCTCAACTGGACATTGGCTAGTGGAGAGCTGCTGGGAGTATACGTGCTACGAGTATACAGTCATGGGGAAGGAGAGGATTAGGAAAGGGTGAACACTCAGGGTAGAGGATTTTGGGGCTTGGGAGTTTGTGGCTAAGGTAGAGGGGAGTGTTTGAGGTCAACCCAGTCTGCACTGAGCGTTTAGACTTTGCTAGTTGATCTGGAGAATAACTAGAGATTTTTAAGTAAGGGAATACTGTAATCAGATTAGATTGTTTGATATGATGTGATATAATATAATATAATATAATATAATATAATATAATATAATATAATATAATAAAATAATGGGAGTTGGTCTGAAGAGTAAAGGGTCAACTGTTTGGGTTGAGACAGGGTCACAAACTAATACCAACAGAGGCCATACGCTGGCATAGGAGAACACGGAGGTCAGCAGATCGAGTGGCCCCTGCCCTGTCTCAAGAGGGTAGTTGCTACTCAGCTCAGTCAATCGTTGCCCCCACGGTGACTCAGGTCCAGGGCTGCCAAAGTTCCTGAGATTTTAAGAGCAGCTGGAAATCCAGATCCTTATGTAAAAATCTCTCCATTTTTAAATGTTGGCAACTGATTTGAATTCCACAAAATGCTGTGTGGGCCAAATATAACACATCTGTTAGCCTGGTTTGTCTGCCGGCCACTGGTTTGCAACTTCTGGGTTGAGAAAAAAAGTTTTCTTCTTTTGTAAAGTTTTGGAGCCAATGATCCAAGCCTAGAATAACCTTCTCTCCTCTTGTTCTAGCAAATTCTTCATCATTTCTTGAGACGCAATTCGTTTCTCCTCTGTGAAGCGTTCCCCATCGCTACCCTCCCACCTGCTACATATCTTTCAATCAGCCCCTA
Organism: Hipposideros armiger; assembly: GCF_001890085.2. NCBI lineage: Eukaryota > Metazoa > Chordata > Mammalia > Chiroptera > Hipposideridae > Hipposideros > Hipposideros armiger. The sequence goes on from NW_017731932.1 coordinate 820,887, forward strand.
ACCTTCTAAAGCAGTTCTTATGTCTTGGTGTCCCACTGCTTCTTTTATATGCCCTGATACCTGCAAAAGCAAGCAAGCAAACAAACAAACAAACAAACAAACAAGCAAGCTGTGGAGCAGGAGAGAAGCCAGGGCTAGAAAAGATATACATAGTATTGTTGATTAATGGGCAGAATCACAGCTTGAAGGAGAAGTGGATGAAACCTCACAATACAGGTTCTCTCAGAGAGCAGCTGCTGCCTGTCAGCACTCAGCCTGGGGTAGAAAGACGCAGACTGAATCTGAAAGGAAACACGAGACGCTTGAGAAGAAGTTGGATGGTGGAGACTTAGACGGCTCATGCACTGTTTCTGTAGGACTGGGTTGTTAAGCAGGGTTGGGCTCCATTCTCGCATCTGTAATCACATTGGTCTTTAGCTATTGCTGGTCCAAAGATGCTGAAGACTGACCTGGGAGTTTCCTGGGAAGGGGTTTGGAATATGGGGGTGGAGTGGACTTCTGCTGTTTTGCTGCCCAACTTCCTTTCATCCTCTTTTTGGTTTCTCAAGGAATCTACCCTTCCCCCACTTTCGGTCCGTGTTCGTTGTGCTTGAGAGTTGGGCATACGACTCAGACATGGCTCGTCAAGCCACCTCACTGTGGTCAGTGTAGGGATGCTCACATCACCCGATTAGGGTCAGCAACAATCAGGTTTAGGACTTCCCCTGAATCATCGAGAGAGAAGCATTCTCTCTTTCTTGCTGGATTTGAACCCGGGAGATTATAGGTCAAGAACCATGTTAGTAGCTGTGAAGAGCCTAAGTAGAAAGCCAGCAGGGAGAAGAGACAGCTGAGAGATGGAGAGAGATCTGACTCCAGCAGGTATCATTTGAGTCTCTGGATCAAACTGTACCTAAAGCTAGTTAACCCTAGGTTTTTCTTTTTGTTGTTGTGGCCAGTGTATTTTTCTTCCTCAAACCAAGTTGAGTTAGGTTTTCTTTTGTCAGTTGCAACCAAAAGGGGTTCTTCAACCTCAGTGAAAGGCAGGAGGAATGAACCCTCCCAGGAACAGCACTCTACAGTTGGCAAAGCCCTGCTCCATCCGTTGCCTTCTTTGATTCTCCCAACTCTCCTGGGAAGTGGATAAAGCAGAATTATTATTCCCGTATCACAGAGAAGGCAATCAAGTCTTAACAGGGTTAGGATCCTGAGTCAGATGGTAGGAATGCCAAGATGAAAACTGAGCCTTGTCCCAGAACTTCTCTGCACTGATAATGTCACACTAAATTAGACTCCATTAATGCCCAAATAATTACACTCAAACACCCCTGGAATTAGCCTCTAAGAGCCATAATTCATGCTGGGTAATTACAAAATAGCGTTCTTCTCATTATTTTTCTACTTACATACCTTCAGAGGAAGGGCTGGTGATAAATGGTCAGGGTTGGGACAATTTAGGTAATTATTTGGATGTCTGGCTGAAGCTTTTTTTTTTTTTCTGTCACAGTACTACTTTCTGTCTGCTTTTAACTTCTGCTTGATAATCAACAAATTGGAGACCCTCTACTTCCTGTCCCCCACACAAATCAATTTATTTTGTAAAGGAATTGTTGAGAGCCTTTCTCATACGAGTCCATCCTTCTGGAATGATCTCTCCCCACTTTTTGCACACCGAGCTCCTGCTCACTCTTAAGCCTTAGCACCAGCACTCTGGGCTCTGAGTGGTTTTACTTTATAAAAAGTAGATTTTTTTTTTCCTCCCTCAAACCTCGATTTTGTCCATATTGGGCCATGTTGTATTCTTTATATATTTTTCAGAAGTTCTAATTGTTAAAAATTTCCTTTCTTTGCAATAGAATGCCCAACAGGATGTAAGTTTCACTTCTCTAGCCCTAGCACCTAGTCCAGGGCCTGGCATGTAGCAGGTACTCATTGACTAGTTGTTGATGGAATAAACCAGTGAATGAGTGGCTTACTCAGGAGTATCGAAGAGAAGGTGGCTTGTGAGCCATGGGGAGCTTGGGGGCAGAGAGGGTTCTGGATTAGAAGGTCTAGCTTAATGGTTAGCTGCAGTGAGGTTGAGGAGGGGGGCGATGAATCCCAAGAAAGGATAAACCCTCTAGGGCAGCGGTTCTCAACCTGTGGGGCGCGATCCCTTTGGGGGGGGTCAAACGACCCTTGCACAGGGGTCGCCTAAGACCATTGGAAAACAAAAAGATCTTTACATTACAATTCATAACAGTAGCAACATTACAGTTATAGAGTAGCAATGAAAATAATTGTATGGTTGGGGGTCACCACAGCATGAGGAACTGTATTAAGGGGTTGTGCATGGCATTAGGAAGGTTGAGAACCTCTGCTCTAGGGAATACATTATTAGAGGGGGAAAGCAGGGCCTGGGAAAGGAATGAGAAGACAGGGAAGGGGACAGGGCTGGCCGGGCACCTGAAGAGCACTGGGCAGGTACCGTGTCCTGGAAGCCTGGACAGGAGGGGGCTCAGGAAGAAGAGGACTAGACAACAGTGTTCCATACCTCCACTCGGTGCCAGAGCATCTGATTCACACCTGACTTACTTTTCCAATTAGTTTTACCCTGATTGTAGCAGTTGGCAGGTTTCCAAGTGGCGGTGCGAATTTTGTTTGCTGCCTGCAATTCCCACCTCTCCAGGTTAGCATGCATGAGTCTCTTGACCTTACTGGAGAAGGTGACACCTCTCAATTTAGCTCTGTGTGCAAATGTCAGCTGAGATGTGGTATGCTCTCTCCACCAGGTCTTCAAGAACATTCACAGGAACACACACACACACACACACACACACACACACACACACACTCACACCCCGTGATGCTTCGCTCCCCACATCCTCTGCTCCCTTGCAAACTAGGGGCATCTGCCAGACCACCACTTTGCAGTCCACCTTTTAGGGGGTCTCTACCAGCCTTTTCTACTGTGGCGATAAAGGGAATATAAAGGGATCTGAAGGAGGAGCTTTGAATCTAAGGAGCTAATAATATGGAGAGAGACGAAGCTGAGACTTTAGTCATTTTCCCAAGTAGTGGTCTCTAGAATTCTAGGCGCTGAGTCAGCTCACTGCAGAGAGTGACATACACCTGGGCCCCTGTTTCCTTTTGAAGCCGCACGCTTTGTGCAGCCAGCCTCATGTTCGTGACAGTTACAGGTTTTACAAGCTTCTCGTTTGGAGTACTTGCAATGGGCTTAGCACTGTGTTAAGCTTTTTTACATATGTTCAGCTTAGTTAATCTTCCCTGGAAACCTGTTAGATTGCTAGTACTGGTTCCACTTCGCATGATGGGGGAGTTGAGGCTCAGAGAGGTGGCGTGACTTCCTGAAGTTCACACAGAACATTCCTAATGGAGGTGGGACTCACACTCAGGTTGTGGCTGTTCCCAGGAGCCGCCTTTGTCAGTGGAAGCACTGAGCTCTGCCGGTCACCTGCTGGTGACTGTCCGTGTCTGTCACTGTGGTGGACTTACAGGCCTGGCCCTGTGCCTGAATGTTGGGTAGAGCTGTCAGCCTGAAAGCAGTGCCCGTTATGGTCCACGTGACACAACGGGCTTGCTCCATTACTTCTTCCTTGGCTGCCCTCCTGACCTCTTCAGGGTCCTTGCTGCTCGTGGGGGTGGGGCACTTTCACTTAACAGTTTAGCACTTTAAAAGGAAAAAGAATCTTTCTCTCCTGATCAATAAAACAAAATCCCAAACAGGAAAAAAAACCAAAACCCAAAAACCAAAAACCTACTTTAAACAGGATTTAACAGGATTCTTCTCAAGCTCCCAGGGAGACCTGTGCTTTCTGTTTTATTGGCAATTAAGCGGGGGTGGGGGATATCCTCTGTGACTCAGAGCAGGAGCTGCCTCCACCCACCACAGGGCTGCCAGCCCTCCTTGGTCATATCCCAGCTACAGCCAGAAAGCCGGAAGGGCCATCAAGGGCCACCACAGCGAGAAGAGAAGAGAGAGCCTTCCTCCCGGCCTCTGCTCAGAAGGAAGATGCAACGAGACAAGATGTCATCAAACCACAGCAGCAGCAGCAGCAGCAGCAGCTACAGCAGCAACAGCAATAACAGCAGCAGAATGCATGCTCCATCGTAGAGGGGCTGGGCCATGTGACAAGGCGGGGAGGGAGTGGTTCAGTCACTCCTCTGTCCCCAACAGTCCCTCCCCCAGCTTTCTCCTATTAGCATGAAGGGAAGCAGTGATTCAGATGCAAGAGCCCAGTTTCCAATATACCCAAGGGGCCTGGTTTTCCTATTTCCTGCCGTGTCCTGTGTCCCTCGGTTTTGCTCACTTCCTGTGCAGGGAGCTCTAAGGTGATGCGTATGTTTTCTATTGTGCTTGTCCTGCCCAGTTCCTTTAAGCGGCGACGACTGCTCTGTGCCACATAGAAGCAGGCCTGAGACGCCATCGCATCCTGCTCCTGGGTCACGGTTTGCCCTGAATCCTGAGCTGCTCTCATCCTCCTGGCTCTGCTGCCATCCCCGTGAACAGCTCTCCCACCAGGCGTGGTTGGCGCCTCTCAAAGAAGGACCCACTGAGCTCTCTACTGTGTCTTTCTCAGCTTGGTTTCCCAGGCCTCTCTGAGAGTCCTCCGATAACCCACTATTTCTCTTCAGATGGAATAATGAAGCCCAATTCAAGTCCATTCAACGTTTCGGTAGCACCCCATCCTTTCTTATTATACTTGTAAATACTTATTTACATAAAATAAATTATAAAATAAATTATAAAATCCTTATTATACTAGTAAATACTGACTCAACTTCAATTTTTCCTAACACATTGCAACCACAAGAGTGACAAAAACTAGTATTTATTGAGTACCAGCTGTGTGCCAGTCTCTGTGACATGCGCCCTGTATACACTTATTTGATCCTCACAACAACTCAGTGGATTAGGTGCTGTTATTACTCTGATTTTATAGAGGAGGCATTGAAGCTCAGAGGGGTGAGTAACTTGCCTGAGTCACAGTAAGAGTGAGGCCAGGCACAAGGTAGGACTCAATGACTGTTTGCTGAATGAATTGGATGGATGGTCACTGGACCATCGGATGGGCCAGGCAGGTGTACTGGCCAGGGCCGGGGCTACTGGAGATAGAATCAGGCAGGCATAAGGAAGAACTTTCGGGCAGCAAGAGCTCTCGGACAGGCCCTTTGGGTGTTTAAATGAGGCTAAAAGCAACCTTAGTAGGCAAGTTGGAGAGGGGAGTTAAACCTCAGCTGAGGGGTTTGCAAGATGACCTTTAATATTCTCCGCAATTCTGAGAGTCTGAGGTTATTGTACAGTTCTTTAAGACAACCGACAAAACCCTTTGCAAGCATGAAGCACTTGCAGCTCCAGCTCTATGCTGTTATGAGTAGATGATCATAACTGGGACAATAAATGCCAGTATCTATAAGACCTCAAGTCCTCTGGGGATCAGTCTCAGTATTCTGCCATCCAAGAATGATATGAACAACAGCTGGCATTTCTGGAGAGCTTATTACACAGCAGGCAAGATTACAAGCCCTTCACATGCATAACCTCAGTTCTCACAACAAGCCTATGAGGTTATGAGTAGTGTATTAGTTAGGCAAAGCTGCAATATCATTTTAATCCTTAGTCCTCAGTGGCTTAATGCAATAAAAGTTTATTTCTCACTTTCTTAAAGGCCAGAGGAGGTTGGGCCTTTTTTCACCCTCCCTTTCTGAAACATGTGTCCTCCAAGGACACTGTGTAGGGAGAAAGATAGACAGGGGAACAAGACGATAGAGTACTTGCAACCTGAAACCCTAAAATGACACACTACATACTGTATATACCTACTGTGATAGTTTAATGAAAACAGAGAGGTGAGGCATTTTGGAGCACGCACAAAGTTGATGCTCAGTAAACATGAATGATGACGGCAGTAATGATCTGTCAGACCAGAGAGGTGATTGGAGCCCCACACTGGGCACCGAAGTGAAAGGGGCAGGAAGGTGGAGTCTCATACCAGCTAAGCCCTCCCTGGTTGGAGTTCCCCACGTCCCTGTCAGGAGCTCAGCCAAGTCCAAGTTTCAGAGGTCATCCTGACCAGGGCAGGTATGTCAACAGCCTCGGCCCACACTCTGCTAGGGGTCTGGCACCTGGTAATACTGAACCAGCCCATACCATCCATGTGCCCACCTCATCATAGATAGATCTCTCTCTGAGGCTAAGCATCTAATATATCATGTTGGTCCAATATCTATCTATCATCTATCTATTTATCATCTATCTATCTATCTATCTATCTATCTATCTATCTATCTATCATCTATCTATAATTCATTTATTACCTCTCTCTTAATTATCTACCATCTATCATCTTTCTCTGTTTCTATAATCTATCATTTACTTATCGATCAATCTATTATCTATAATCTCTCTACCTATTTATCATTTATTTGTTATCTATCTAGTTACCATTTATTTATTATTTATTATCTATCTATCTATCTATTATCTATCTATCTATCTATCTATCTATCTATCTATCTATCATCTATCACCTACCTACCTACCTACCTACCTACCTATTGGATTGTCAGAAAAGTCATGACACGTTTTTGCAATGAAAAACATAGAAAAAATACATCATGACTTTTCCAACAACCCAATATATCATGATCTATTATCTGTCTTTGCTGGGGTAGGGGCCTTCCCCAATTCCCTGGCAACTTGCTTCCACAATACTGGCAGCAGTGTAGTTTGGGGACGTGCCTGCTGCTTCATGGGTGCTCCGTGAACACCGGGGGCTGCCAGACTGCCCTCCCACCGGCTCATGCGCGGCACGTCTCTGGCTGTCCTCAAGACAGCCAGGCTGTTGGTTTCCCGTACCTTTGTCCTCTCAAGTTGCATCTTCCTTTCTTTCCCTACCTGTCCAGTCACCTCATGCCCGAGTCTACCTGAACTGAGGATCTGAGGGATGGGAAAGGCATTAATATTCATTCAGGAGTGATTTAGCAGAGGGCTGCAAGTTTAGTTCTGGAGTCAGACCAACTCTGATGTTTCCTTGTTGAGTGACATTGGCCGAATTACTTACGCCCATGTGTCAGTTTCCTTACCTGTAAAATGGGGATCATAATGTTACCGAACTCAGAGGGTTGTTGAGGACATTAAAGAGAATAGTACAGCAGCCAGCACGTGGTAATAATACATCTTAGCTCTAATAATAAAAATACAGTCTAATCCGAATCTGTCTGTCTCTAAAGCTGCTGTATCCCACTCTGTCACACATTACAAAACTATCCCTCGATGGAAAGCCAATCTGAGCCGATTAACTTTGATTTTTTTTCCTCTTTATTCTGTTAAATTCACAGGGGATATCGGAGAAGGGTGTTTCAGGAGGCATTACTGAGAAGCATAGCAGGTGGCCAGATGGTGCTGACAGGAAACATGGTCCCTTCCGTCTGCAAGAAAAACTGAGTGGCATTCAGGTGTGTAATAAGACAAATGACATTTTTAGAGATATCCTACTAGGTCCAGGTGGAAAAGGGTACACCATGGAATCTTGCCAGGGAGTGTAAAGTCTGAGAAAATTGCTGAAATGGACCATGGCACCCAGTCCTGTTCCCTAGATAGTTCTATCCCTGCTTTGGCTCTGATATCTGGGGATTTGCCACCAGCCCCTCTTTCAAGGCCCTCTTCCAGAGCATGATGATGGGGTCACACCCTGATAATGTTTTCCTGTGACCTGTGCTCCGAATGGTGTCACCCCCTTCTCATGTACTGAATCACAGACATTAATAGGAAATCAAATTATGCCATTGGTGATAATGTTTCTGTGGGAAAGGCAGTTCCTTTGGTGTCCGAGCTCTTCCTAGGGTTTCATTCTTTTTCTCGTTTTATTTGATTTTACTTGTATTTCTGGAGAGCGCGAGGTGGCTCTAGTAGGCTTTTCTTCCATTTTTTGGGCCAATCAACATCCGGTGCTTTTCCTAAGACCATGTCCCAAATCTTCATGGTAGAGTAAACATCCATCATCCTGCATGTGGGTTTTCATGGGATAATGATTCCCAGGACCACCTTCTTTTCCTAGGGAAGCTGAGGAGGTCCAATTACTCCATTTCCTACTTTCAGGAAAAGCCCAGGGTGGGCATAGGTCTGACCCCAGCCAAACAGATACTCCTTCCCTGGACTTTAAATATTTAGTCTTTAAACGGGGGCATGGAGATGGTTGGAGAACCTGCCATTGAACACTGAATCAGATAACTCATGGCCAAGACTAAGCTGGGGTCCTGCAGCCAAGCCTCTCCCTCGGGGCCAGTTTCTACTTTGATTTATTTACACAAGACATTGTAAATGCAATACCTTCATAGTCCAGGCAAGTATCTTGAATATGTTAGGTGGTGGGTGAAAGGCAAAAGAGAAGGATTGGGCTTGTGAGCACAGGCCTCTCCTAAACACAACATTGCACATCCTGGCTTTTAGTGTAACTCAGAATCTAAGATTCCTAGTGTTCTTATATTTGTGTGAAATATCCCATCAATACTGACAGTTTATCATCCAGAGTATATTTCCTAGATGTTTCTTGTTCCCCAAAGAGGTCTTTACATCCTTTGTCACACTATGGGTCCTAATTCGGGATCAGAAAATAAAGTCACCCCAGCAGACGTCTTTGAGGGTGGGGCTGTGAGCTGGGGTCAGAGCCGTGCTCAGGCTACCTGGCTCGGGTCTTGCCTCACCTGCTCTGGGAAGGGCACCAAGCTGTGCTTACCAATTGGCATGGGAATGGGCACTAGGGGCACCTTTAACTGAGGCCATGAAAGACATCAACCAACATGCTAAGAGCCAAATAATGCTGGCCGGCAAGGAGGAATTTCTGTCTCGCTCATGTCCCAGAGTGAACACCAGCAGTCCTGGGCGGATACAATGGCCCTACAGTCCTGGGGACTTGGCACTTCCAACCTTGTTGCTCGGCCATCCTCAAAATGCACGTTCCTCTTGTGGCTAAGATGGCTGATTGAGCTCCCCTACCGTGTGGGTCTTTCCAGTAAGCAGGAGTGGAGAGAAGGCAAAGTTGCTTTTTCCCTTCTAGAACGTGACTATGGCTTCTGCTCACATCGCATTGGCCTCAATCCACAGCTAGCTGCAAGGAGGATTGGGAAATATGGTTTGTAGCCGGGTGGCCATGTGCCCAGATAAGACATCTGTTTATAAAAGAAGCAGAGAATGGATACTGGGGCGATAGCCAGCAGTTCCTGCTCCATTACTCACGTGCGTGCCCACAATCACCTAATAACCCTTCCTAGCTGCTCATCAGGGCAAAATGCATAGGGCTGCCCTTCATGCTTTCCATGCAGAGGGATGTTAAAGGACTTGTCTCATATTCCACAGGAATCTGTAACAGTAGATTTTCAGGCACTAGGCAAGCAGGCTGAGGAGATATTTTCCAGTGAGGGCTCTAGGATGCTCTTCCTGTCTCCTCACGTGGGCAGTCACCTGCTGTATCTGTGGAATTTCTGTCTCCCCTGCTTATCCTACCCTTCAACTGAGCGTGAGCTCAGACACTGTGGTCCCCCTTTTAGCAAACGCTGCCCTAAGCAGAGGTCACTGTCTTGAAGAGTGAACACCTGGAAAAGCCAACCATTGCTCCCCACAGCAATACCCTCTACCTCTCCTGGTATACCCATGGCATCTAAGTTTCTTGTTTGTATTCCCTGTCCTTGTTCCCCCAGGCCACAGCTAGGTGGACCAGGCGTGGACATCTGAGGGACCTCCCAAAGGGAGCCAGTTCACAGTCTGGGCTGGGCACATAGCATTTTGTCTGTGGAAGATTGGAACGGTGACACTGAAATGAAATTGGTTAGTGAGTGGTGGGACTTGAAACAAGAGATCACGTAGAATTGGGGACAGAGTTCAGAACTGCATGTAAGCCAAAGGTTTGGGGACACAGAGGAGCCCTAAGTAACTCCCCAAACTGGTTTCCTCCCAGCTCATAGAGCAGATGCACAGGGAGAGAGAAGGGGAGAGGGAGGGAGAGACAATGTGGTCACGAGAGATTTCTCTGTTCTGTTCCTGCCTTCGGTGCCTGAGCTCCCCTTTAGTGCCTGTCTTTCTGCTTGTTGGGTCAGTATAGTGTAATAGTTGGGAGTGTACACTGTGGACTCAGAGAGCTTTGGGTTCAAATCCCAGCTCTGCCCCTAATACTGTGATTATGGGCAAGTAACTGAGCCAAGTAAAGCCTCAGTTTCTTCATCTACAATCCCCTACATGGGGATTCTTTGAGTATCTACTTCAGTGGGCAGCTTGAGGATAATGCAAGTGACAAGTGCATAACTTAGCTTGGAAACCAGCCTTCCTTCCTTCCTTCCTTCCTTCCTTCCCTCCCTCCCTCCCTGTCTCCTCTCCCTCTTTCCCTTCCTGCCTTCCTCCTGTCTCCCTCCTTCCCTCCCTCCCTTCCTCCCTTCATTTCTTCTTTCTTTCCTACCTTTTTTGCACACCCGAAGATTCAGGACCAGGGATAAGGCACTGGAGATGCCTTGCCAATCACTTCCCTACAATTCCCTTTCACTCTACCTTCTTTTGAGGAATGAACTCTCATTATGAATTGATTCATGAAGTGATTTACCTAACTTGATTAGGCTCCTTCCAGAGCCCCTAACCCACTTCCCTTCCTTTTGTGGATGGGAAAACTGAGGCCCCAGAGGCTAAACCACCTGCCAAGGGAGATGCCATGAGTGGGGGGCAGTGTGGTTGTCCTGCTGGCACTAACTCAGGGTCCAGTGCCCCTTTCTTTGGCACACTCTACACACCCTTAAGGGACGAAGGATGGGGTCTCTCCCTCCCCTTCTTTTTCCTTCATTAGGGAAGAGCTGGGCAAGTGTGCTTGAAGAGCCTTCCAGAAGTCTGCACTAATGAATTCTTATTCCATCTCACACAAGGAGCTGGGACCTCCTGACCTCAATATGCAAAGAGACACTAAACATGCAAATGAGCAGCACTCAGGCTCATAAAAATAGCTCAGCAATGCTGCTCCCTCCTCTCCCCTCCTCCCCAGCATCTGAGCTCCTGCTCCACATCCCAGCTTCCTTTCTCTTTCTTCTTCTCTTTCCTTCACTCCAGGCCTCCCTCCTGCCTGCCCCTCCCCCTCATGTGTTCGTCCTTTTCCTTCCCATCTGCTAAGCCTTCCTTTCTACATTTCCTTCCCACTTTTTTTCCTTCCCTCCCTTCCTGACCAGGGTGTGGATGGACAGACAGGGCAAGGCCCCTCATTACCCACTGGCAGACTAGAACTCTAATGGGCTGATATTATTTCAAGGAATTCCAAAGTCCTCCAGGTCCTTGGGGGCCTGTGTAGATGGTAGGGAAGGCAGGGAGGCCTACGGTGTGGTGGCCGTGCTGTGGGCTCTGAAGCCACACAGCCAGGGTTCAAGTCCCAGCTCTGCCTGTTGGTGGTGGGAACTTGGGCAAGTGACCTAGCCTCTCTGGGTCTCAGTTCCTTCATCTGTAGAAAGTCAACCGTAACTGAATCTACCTTACCGGCTTGCTAGGGGAGGAACATGAGAACATGGTTATCAGCCATTATTATTTTCTCAAAGTCCTGAAAACTACAGTGTGGTCCCAGGTAAAGGTGTAGGCATAAGTGAGCGAGTGGCTCAGGGGCCATCTGGGAACGGCTCCATGGCTGAGTACAACAGATGGTAGTGGGCAAACATGGGCTCTCTGCATCAGACAGACCTGTCTTGGAGTCCTGGCTCTGTCTTTTCATAGCTGTGTGACCCAGGTCTTACCAAAGGACCTTTCTAAGCTTCAGAGAGCTCACCTGTAAACCGTGGCTGCAGGAGCACTCACCTTGTAGTTCAGGCTGTGGCTTCTCTGAGTGAATGCCCAGGGTTTAGTGCAGAGTTAGGCAGATAGTATTATTGTTGTTGTTGTTATTAGGCATTTAACAACAGATGGTTTTATTCAGATTGATGACTTTCTACAAAGGATGAATTGGCTAGACCAGTGTTTGTCAATCTTTTCTCATTGTTCTTCCAGGGACATTTTCAGATATATTTTCCCCTAATGGCCTCTCTCTATGAATTTTGTTCACAAATGTACTGCATATCTGCTTGTGTAACTGTGTGTATATCTGTGCTTTATACATAGAAAGGATTCGATTGTTTTATCTCCTGAGAACCAGTTCTTGCCCCCTTGAGGGTGATATAGCTCTCACTGAGAATGGAGGGCCAAGACCAGTGGTTCTCAAATGGGGGAAATTTTGACCCGTTGGGGACATGTGACAATGTCTAGAGACATTTTTTGTTGTTGTGGGGTTTTTTGATAGAGGTCAGGGATGCTGCTAAACATCTTGGGATGCATAGGACAGCCCCACAACATAGAATTACCTACCCCGGAATGTCAGTGGTGACAGGGCTGAGAAGTCCTGCTGTAGGTCCTCCCTAAGAATGCTCAGAAGAGTGTTCATGTCCCAGTGATCAGACAAGGTGGGGAGGCACAGGGCTGTGTCTTTTGTTGTGTGTGTGTGCCAGTGTGGGTAAGGCAGCTTCTTAAAGTCACTGCGTGAGGCTGGACATGGAAGAGAACATGGATCATGGGTATGACCACGATCTAGGATGCTTAAGTAACACTGCTCTGGCCGTTTCTCATCTTCCTTCGTGCTTTAAAAAATTACTGTCACTGGCAGGGTCATGTGTTAGGTAAAGTGGCAATGGGGTGGGACTATAGACTCTTTACTTGACAGAGACCATGGTCCAGTTAGGGTAAGATTGATTCTTATATAATAATTATGGTCACTAACTTTCATTGTCCACTAACCATGTGCTAAGTGCTTTACAAGGATTCAATAATGATATGTTCCCAACAATTCTATGAGGCAGGCATATTACCACCCTCACTCCTATTTTACAGATAAGGCGTCAAGGCTCAGAGTAGTTAAGCATCTTGTCCAAAGTCACACAACAAGCAAGCAGGATAGCCAGGATTTGAACTCAGGGCTTTAGATTCCAGAGCCCACAAACTTGACATTGAATTGTGCTGCCTCCTAACTCTAATCCAAAGTGGGCTCTTCTCAGTGTCAGAAGAGGAATTGCTAAACTGCTGCTGAACTCCAGCAGCCCCAGTTGGCCAGTTTTCTGGTGTTAATCATTTTCTCTGGAGAGATGACTCTGAGCAGGAGAAACCAGGCATGCCTTCCTGGGGGTGGTGACCCAGACCTGCCCACAAGGATGAGTGGGATTGGCGTATGGGGACAGGACCAGGGCACAGCCTCTCAGGGAGAGGGGACAGCTCGAGCAAAGGCACAGAAGTAGGGAGATGCCAGGAATGATCTTCCTTAGGAATCACTGGACCACACGGGAGCCAGTGCTGCCAATACCTCTGTCCCAATTTTGTAGTCCAAATCCAACAATGATCAAAGAGGGCCTGATGGACACTTGTAAAAGGGTGTTTGATGTGACTGGTTGGCAGTCACGGGCTCCGGTGGCAGTGTTTCTAAACCAGGGTTTCTCAATCTTGGCCCTGGAGACATTTCGGGTTGGGGACGTTTTGCTGTAGAGGGCTGTGCGCTGCAGGAGCTTCAGCTGCATCCCTGCCTTCGAACACCCCCTCCTCCTGAGGTGAGACAACCAAAAATGTCTCTTGACAGTGCTGAATGTTCCCTGGGAGGCAGAAAAAAACCACCCTGGTTAAGAACGACTATCCTAAATGTTGGTGGGGGCGGGGAGTGGGGAACGTGGGCTAGGGAGGCAGAGAATCTGGGTTCTCACGCCAGCAAGTTAGAGCTGTGTGATTTGGGGCCTCAGTTTCGTCTTCCACAATGTAAGGGGGCCGGTTGCATAGGTGGTCCCTAAGGACCCTCTCTCTCTAGTGGCCCGAGATTAGCTCCAGAAGTGCGATCAGCAGCCCCAGCGGCCCATTGCTGCTCCGTTATGCAACGACGCCCACGCCTTCTGTGAGCCTTTGTCCCCACCAGGCAAGCTGGCAGCAGCTGGTTCTCTGCTGAGCTCAGGGCCGGGCCACCACTGCTTCCCAGGGCAGGTGTGTGAAGGACTCTTGGTGTTGCTTTCCACAGCAACACCCGGGTGACATCCCTAATTATAGTCAGGAAGAGTAGGATGCAGGAGGTGGATACAGCTCAGGAGGTGGGGACGAGAGGTGTTCGTGGGTGTGAGAAAATGATTCACACCAGAAAACTGGCCAAGCGGGGCTGCTGAAGTCATTTCCTGAGGTCCTGAGGAAGAATCTGGACCCGCCCATTTCTTTAGAGGAAACTCAGTTCTCACCTTCACCTTTTGTCCTGGGAACCAAGCAGATGTGCAGGCGTGGGGAAGGCCATCGCAGGCTTCATTTGGCTTTGGAATTTAGAATCATGGCAGACACATCGGAGTGGGGGTGCTGAGAAGTTCCTCCCATAGTACTGAGAGCTGCTACACTGCATGGAAGGGTGGAGGGGATCCCCTGGAGACCCACTGGGGGCCGACTTTGTGACCTCAAGCAAGCCAGTCAACCCCTGTGGGTCTCAGTTCCACCATCTAGAATGTCAACAATACCAGTGTCTGCCTTCTAGGGTTGTTAGGCATTACGCAGGCACACAGGAGGTCTACAGTTAGAGCAGTTGACACAGGGACCTCCGCGTGCCTGTAGTGGGGAAGAATTAACAGTCTCCTGAGTGTGCCCAGCATTTGTCACACGCCATCCTTGGCCTCCAGAGATCCTGGAGGGAGGCATGCCAAAGTCTCATTTTACCCTTGTAGCTCAGGGAGGTTGAAGCCATCTGCCTAACATCTCTCAGTACATGGTGGAAAATGGTTCAGGCTCGGGAGGCAGGATTCCAACCCAGATCGATCCAAAGCCTGCGTCCTTGGTTTGTGTGTGAAGTCAGGGGATGTGTTCCCAGAAGCGCCCTCTCCTCCGAGGGCCTGTCATTCACTCCCTCAGCCTGTCCGTCAGAGCCTGGAATGCAGGTTTCTGAGCTTCTGCTGTTGACTGTGGGCCTCTATCAAGAAGGCAAAAAATAACATTGTGTGTGGGCGAGGGGATGAGCAGATAAGGAGGCCGTGGTGGAGAGAGGGACATCTGATAAGGCGCTGGAGAGCCAAGGGAGGCACAGACGGGTGGGCTGGGGCGAGGGGCAGGGTGGTGAAGGTGTGATAAGGGGATGGAGGAGATGAAAGGGAGAAGCCCTCTGGGAATGGGGTGATGGAAGATAGGAGGCAGATAAGGGGCAGGGTGAGGGTGGCCCGTGGGGAATGGGGGCGTGGGCAGTAGCGGGAGAAGGAGAAGGCGATAAGAGGAAAGAGTGGGATGGAAAGAGATGGCCTTAGAGGGAGACATGTGGTAGCGGGGCTTTGGTCCCAGATGGCCGGGCCTGTCTGCGGTATCTGGCATGATCTTCCTCTCTTCCTTTTAGAAGCGAGCCCACGGCTTTCCCCGGGTGGTGACTCTCTCAGTTAGTCTGTGGGATACAAATGTGGCAGTGGAGGAGGCGGGGGCTCAGAGGAGGCCTTGTCTGGCCCTCCATTAATAAAGGCCGGACAAACCCCATCCTGCCCTCTGTCCCCCCTTTTTTCTCTCCTTCCTTTCTCACTTCGTCCAGTGAGCACTCACTGCTAAATTCTGTTCCAAGTTCTGGGATGCAGTACAGGTTGCCGTACATGCTGGCAGATGGAGACTGAATATTAATCAAACAGACAACTAAGGTGCTGCGGGGTAGCCATGATTTCCATGAAGAAAACCGCACCGTGTACGGTGACAGGGAGTGGCTAGGTGGCGGTTACAATGGGTCGGCTGGTCAGAGCAGGCGCTCATGAGGAGGCGACCCTGGAGCTGGGAACTACTGATAAGAAGGCTGGAGCCATGAGACTACGTAAGGGAGACTACTCTAGGCGGAGGGAACCGCAGATGCAGAGGCGCGGAGGTGGCAGGGTGCCTGGCTGGTGAGGGACAGTGACATAATGAGGCTGGAGGGGTGGAGGGGCAGAGCGTGTGGAAACTGGCAGCTCGGCTATTACACCCAGTGTAAAGAGAAAGCCTGCTAGAACGTCATCGTGACCTCGGGTACGTTGGTTCCCCACCCTGGGCTTCAGTCTCTATTTGTGGGCTGGCCGAACGTGACTCGGTGATGCTTGAGGTCCACTCGGTCCTGCAGATCCATGGACATTTGAGCAGAGTCAATGAGGGGCACCTGTGAACCTCCAGGGCCCCTTTTACCTTGGGGTTTTACCACGTAGGGCAGCTCCCAGGTGTGTGAGTTCAAATGTTGACCTCCCCATTTAATTTGTATGTAACTTGGAGCATGTGGCGTAACTTCCCTGAAATTTCAACCTCCTCATTTGTAAAATGGGGATAATAAGAGGGCACTCCTCATGGGGCTGTCATGGAGGAGGAAATGAGATAATTATGTAAAGGATTTAACCTGGCCCCCAATTCACAACAAGCTGTTATTACTGGGGTCAAGGACCCCCACATCTTTACTTTGACACTAGACCCATCTCTCGAGCATGGGCCAAAGAATGCACCTACTGATGGGTCATTTCTACCCGAAACTGTCGTATTGGTGCATCCAACCAGAAGACGCGATCGAAATCAAACTCATCATCCCATCCCGTTTCTCTTCCCGGTCCCTTATCTCGGCTCATGGCACCGTGGTTCTCCCAGACACTCATGCGCAATCTCAGAGTTATTTGGACTTCTTTTCCCACATCGAATCAATCGCCAAACCCTATCTCTAAGCCTCCAGAGCGCCTCATCTGTCCCTTCATTTCATTCCATGTGCTTTCCTTCAGGTTGTTTTTACCCCTCACCTAGATTACAGGATAATCTCTGAGTGGCTCCCTGCTTTGTTTCTTCCTCCTTATCCTCTCTCTGCCATCCATCACCACCACTTTTCAAACACGGTTGCCAGAGTGACCTTAATGCCTATCTCCACGTAAGTCATTTTTCTGCTTTAAAGTCCTGTGTATCACCCCATCCACTCTGAGCCACAGGATAAAACCCATCACCCCAGCCTGCCTTCAAGGTCTCTCAGAATTTGACTCTAACTTACTTTCCCAAGGCCTTCCATCATCGTCCCCTAACACATCGAGCCCTAATGACACTTGTCTGCTCAACCTTCCTTGAGCGTGGTTCACTTCTAAGGAACCTCAGTTTAAGTTTTTCCTTTCTGCCTAGAGTCTATCCACACTCCTTGGTGCTTATTCAAGCCTGTCCAACCTTAGATTTTGAACTCAGTCCCTCCCTACTCCATGCAGCCTTCCCAGATGTCTGTCCCCTGCCAACCTGTTGGATCCTGTTTCTTTCTTTCCTATACTTTCATATTATCCTTGTAAAAAGGACTTACAATTTTGCTTGGATTCATATATATATATATATATATATGTGTATATATATATATATATATATATATATATATATTAAGATTTTATTGGAGAATTGGGGGAGGGGAACAGCACTGGGAATCAGGGGAAGGGGAACAGACAAGTTGCTGTCCTTTTGTTCTTCAGTCTAGCTGTGGAGGACGTTGCTTCACTGGCCCATGTTGGTATTATCATTGTGCTCTTCCCGGGTGAGGCAGATCAGTCGCCGGCCTCTGGATGGCCGCTCATGGTGGCTCTTGGCAGCTCACACCGGCTGCTGGCTGCTCATGCTGGCTGCCGGCCACACACGGTAGCTTATGGCAGCCCACTGCAGCAGGGGCTGCAGCCTACGCTGTCGCCAGCGACTCACGGCAGCCCAGATCCAGGTTGAGCTGTTGTTCACCATCTTAGCTGTAGAGGGCAGTGTCACTGGCCCTCATGTGGGATCTGAACCGGGGCCCTGATGCTCAGAGCTGGCATCCCAAGCCAGCTCTTAACCAACGCGCCACTCGGCCAGCCCTACATATATTTAATTTTATTGGGGAACAGTGTGTTTTTCCAGGATCCATTAGCTCCAAGTCAAGTAGTTGTTTCAATCTAGTTGTGGAGTTCGCATCTCAGTGGCCCATGTGGGAATCGAACCAGCAACCTTGGTGTTATGAGCACTGCGCTCTAACCAACTGAGCTAACGTCTGCCCCTTGCTTGAATTCTTATGTATCAATTCTTCTCCTCTATCAGGCTTATGGATTCGTAGAAGATGGGAACTCTGTCTTAGTCATCTTTATATTGTTGACTAGACTTAGTAAATAGTTTAAGAAGTCTGATCAGTTTTTCGAATCTAACATAGCTAAAACAGGACCCCCGATTCTAATGCTCCCACCCGTCTCACAGCCCTGAGCAATTCTATTCCTCTCCCAGTCTTCCTCTTCTTGG
This sequence comes from Hipposideros armiger, assembly GCF_001890085.2. Classification (NCBI taxonomy): domain Eukaryota; kingdom Metazoa; phylum Chordata; class Mammalia; order Chiroptera; family Hipposideridae; genus Hipposideros; species Hipposideros armiger. The sequence goes on from NW_017731932.1 coordinate 839,122, forward strand.
TAGACAGCACCGTGTATCATCCACCCCGTTACTCAAATTACAAACCTGGGAGTCTCATCCTTGACTCCTCTCTTTCTTTCCCCGCATTCTAAGTCCAATTTAGAATTAGCTTGATCTCCAAACTCCATCCCAAGTTTGACCAGTTCTCTTCAGCGAATCTGCCACCCCTCTATTTTAAGCACTGCCACCCCTCTGGACTGCCATAACGACTCCCAAGTTATCTTCTTGCACGTATTCTTGCTGCCTGTATTCTATTCTCCTCTCTGAAGTGAGAGTGTTCTTTAAAACTAGGCATCACATTATATCACTAATGGCATCGAAACCCTCCAATTGTCTCTTATCCCATAGAATAGCACATAGATGTCTTGCTCTGGTTTACGGAGCCTCACGTACTTACGTCTTTAATCACATATCATACTACTCTCCCTGGTGCCTACACCACATTTCCAGTCATGATGACCTTTTCCCCAATATACCAAGTTTGTTTCTGCCCCAGAGCCTTTGCACTGTTACCTCTACCTACACTAGTATTCTTCCTCATCTCCTTCGTGGCTGCCTCTTCTTGTCATTTCAATTTTATCTTAAATATCACTTTCTTAGTCTGAATTACCCACCCAATCATTTTATCATATCGCTCTACTTTAAAGTTCTGCCTGGTACTTCTCATTATCTGAATAATTTTTTTTTTGGTACTCTGTTTCCATTCCACTAGCAACAAACTCTGTGAGGTTAGGGGCTTCGTTTTAGTTACCACTGTATTCATAGTGCCTAGGATAGTGCTTTGTACATAATAAGAATTTATTAAACACACAATAATAATAATAATTATTACTATTACTATAATTGTGTGTCTATTACATAGCAGGCTGTTATACAGTGGGAAAAATGGCGATAATATTATTGATTTTATGGGTTTTTTTTGAGGATTAGAGACACTTCGTGTAGAACGTTTGGTACACTGTAGATCTTATTATCATTGTTTAGCCTGATGCCTGAGGCTGAGCAGGGCTCACATGCAGGCCTCACTTCCTCTGACGCCTGGGCTCTTGCCACTACGTGGGAGAATTGGTGATACTCTGGTCTATTTTGTCTAATATTAATATAGTCACAGAAGCTGTTGTTATATTTAGTGTTTGTGTTGTATATCTTCTCCATCCTTTTCCTTTTAAACAATATGTGTCTTTGTAGTTCAAGTACACTTCAGGTAGTCAGCACTGAGTTGGGTCTTGCTATTTTACCGGTCTGTCAATCTCTGCTTCCTAACTGGCTGAGAGTTTTTTTTGTTGATTTGTTTTAAAATTATGTTTTTAAAGTCATTTTCTTAGTGGTTTCTCTAGGGATGACAATATACTCGTACCTCTTAATTCATAGCAATAATAACAGGAAAAATTAAAGACTAATACTAACTTAATTTTGGTAAAATATAGAAACATTTCTCCAATATAACTGCCTATGATTCTACTCTTTTGTGCTATTATTGTCACATATATGACATCTATATATTTTATAATCCAACAATTCAGTGTTGTAATTAATGCTTTGTATAATTTTATTCTTTGGAAGAAGTTAGGAGAAGAGAAATATATATGTATACTGTCTTTTATATTTGCCCACATATTTACAAATTTTTGGTGCTCTTCGTTTTATTATTGTTTTTATTGTATTATTATGTTTTTGGTGGATTTTAGTTAACATCTTCTGTCATTTTCTTTCAGCCAGAAGGGCTACCTTTAATATTTCTTATAAGACAGATATCCTAGCAATGAGTTCTCTCAGTCTTTGTTTACCTGAAAATGTCTTTATTTCACCTTCAATATTGAAAGACTATTTACTTGGTTATAGAATTTTTGGTTGGCACTTATTTTTTCTTTCAGTACCTTGAATATGTCTTTCCACTACCTTTTGACCCCCCTCCCCCATTGTTTCTGATGGGAAACCCACCAATAGTCATATTAGTATTCCTCTGTATGTGATGAGTTATCTTACTTCTCTTCATGCTTTCAAAGTTTTCTCTGTCTTTGGCATTCAACCATTTGACTACGATGTGTCTAGGTGTGTTTGTTTCTTTGTGTTTATCCTCTTGGCATTCACTAGGGAGTTTTGTGCATGAGCCCCTCAAATATTTTTTCTGCCCCTTTCTCTCTTCTTTCCTCCTGGGGTTTCTACTATATCTGTGTGTAGAAGAACAGCTCTGTTGTGGTGCTTTGATATCCTACCACATGTCCATACAGGCCATGTAGGCAATGTTTAACTGTAGCCTGGCCCAAGTCTTAGTAAAGCCCTGTGCTATTCCTAGTCAAATAAAGGAGGTAAGCAACATTGTGGGGAGCTGCCCCGAGGAATTTTACCATGCATCTCCCTAACTTGCAGGAGAAATCCACAAAACTGTTTCTCATCCGTCTCCTTGTGTCATTGGTTCAATTCGAATCACAGAACTTTCTACCTTGATCCTCCTTAGATTAGAGTACAGCTTCAGGCTTCTGTGTATGTCTATACAATTTCTGGCTGTGGTTTAGAGTGAGCTCCTTAACAGCAGAGATACTCAGTGCCTGAGCATCCTGTCATCAGCCCCGCTGCTTTAGTGTGGTCTGCGGAACTAGGGACATAGGGAGCTGACACTATGGTGACCTTGCTTCTGTATAAGTAACAAACTGTTTGAACATACTTGGGCTTGTTGCCCCTTTGCTGGCCTAATCTGTGAGACTGTGGTAAGCTTCAGTCAAGATTCCTGTATCCCTGTTAGTTACTGTGCTGCTGCTTTGGGACTGCCGATGGTGTGTTGGGATGTTCAATGATGTCTGGATTGACTGGCGAGTGTCCCCCAAAAGTTCATGTCCATCTAAAACCTCAGAATGTGGCCTTATTTAGGAATAGGGTCTCTGCAGGCATAATGAAGTTCAGATGAGGTCATACTGGATTAGGTTGGGCCCTAATCCAGTGACTGGTGTCCTTGTCAGAAGAGGGAAACTTAGACACAGAGGTATGAACAGAGAGAAGGTGATGTGAAGACAGACAGAATCACCATGTGGTTGCCGTGTTGTGACTGCAAAAGGAATGCCAAGATGGCTGGCAACTACCAGACGCTAGGAAGGGGCAGGAAAGAGTCTTCCCTAGAAGAGACAGAGAGAGAGAGAGAGAGAGTGGGAGAGAGAAAGAGTGCATGGCTTGTGACACCTTGGTTTTGGGCTTCTAACCTCCAGAACTGTAAGGTAATACATTTCTTTTGTTTTAAATCACCCAGTTTCAGGTACTTTGTGACAAAAGCCCTCGGAAACTAATACAATGTCACAAAAGTCTCTGAGGCTCTGTTCATTTATCTTCAAAAGCTGTTTTCCTCTGTCCTTCATGTTGATTCATTTCTCTTCATCTCTCTTCAAGTTCATGGTTTCTTTCTTCTTTTATCTAAAATCTGTGGAATCTTCTAGTGCAATTTTCATTTCAGTTATTGCACTCTTCAACTCTAGATTTTTATTTGGTGCTTTCAAATAATTCATTTATTAAGGTTCTCTCTTTGTTGAGTCCTTGACATCATATTTTTCTTAATTCGTTAAACATTGTTTCCTGGAATCCCTCAGCTTATTTGTTTTAAAGATTTCATCTGCTAAATCCAACATCTGGGCCCACTTGGAAACCATACCTATTGACTGAAGTTTTTTCCTGGGTATAGGTCAAGCTTTCTTATTTTTTTCATATCTCATAATCTTTTGTCTTTTAAAACTAGAAAATTTAGGTAATATGTTGTAGCAACTCTAGATTCTGATCAGTCATGAGGGTTGTTGTTGCTACTTGTTAGTTTAGTAACTAATCTGGACTGAATCTATAGGTTCTGTCTCCCTTGTGATGTGTGGCTACTGATGTCTCTGTTCAATTTTAAAAATCTTGTTTTATTTTAAGCCTGGCTTCCTGGAGACTGCTTCTTTTTCTTCATAGTTTAGTAGTTAGCCAGTGTTTGGTCACAGGTTACACTCAGTCGCCATAGCAGATTACCACAAATTGAGCCGCTGAAACAAAACAAATTTGTTTACCTACAGTAAGTCAGAAATTGCCTACAGGTCTCACTGGGCTAAATTCATGGTGCTGGCAAGATTGCATTCCCTTCTGGAGGTTTAATAATTTTTAATAATAGTTATTTAATAACTATTGTGTTATTATTAATTATTATTTTTTTTATGGATTCTAGTTAGCATCTGCTGTCATTTCCTTCAGGAAGAAGAATCCATTTCCTTGTCTTTTCCAATTTCTGGAGAGCACTGGCTTTCCTTGGCTCATGGCCTATTTCCTCCAACTTCAAAGCCAGCATCGGGGGCGTGGGGGTTGGGTCCTTCTTACATCGCATTTCTTTGACCCAGCTGGAAAATGTTCTCTACTTTTAAGGAGTCATATCATTAGATTGAGCCCACCCAGATAATGCAAGATAATCTCTCCATCTCAAGGTCCTTAACCTTAGTCACCTCTGCAAAGTCCCTTTTGCCATGTGAGATATAATATTCACAGTTTCTGAGTTAGGACATACACATCTTTGTGGGGTTGGGGGGCCCTTATTCAGCCTACTGCACCCTCAAGCCAGTAAGGCTTCCACACACTTGTATTGTGCCTGGGTGGGTTGGGGAGCTCATCGAAGTTCAGGCAGTTTTCAAGTCTGCCCTGGCTTTTACTCTTAGCTAGGCCATTCTGCACCTTCTCTGCATGGGTGCTCCGTCTCCCGGTCAGCCAGGGATATGTGGAGGGTCTAGCAAGCCTCGCTTAGTTCCTGGGCCAGCTTGTTAAATTGCCGGATGGCCCTCTGGTGTGTTGCTTGCCTCCACCAGAGCTGCCATCTCAGGTTGGCAGAACACTGGGCTTCCCCATCCGCTCGCCACCAAGGCTGCTAGTTTTATTGACAATGTGGTGGATGTGGGTTTTTGGCTTTCCACCCCAAACCAAGCGAAGCCCCTTCTGGCAACAGTGTGGCTGGTCCTCACAGCCAGCTTCCCTCTTTGCAATAACTAACTATCTCTCCCCCAGACTGGGTTGTGGGGAGGATGAAAGTAGCCCCATGCAGGGGCACCACAAGTTCCCGCAGTTCTTACTCAAAGTTTAGTAGTTTTCTTAAATTTACTGTATGGTTTTGGTCAATTCCCAGTGCCCTGAAACAGTTGTTTTGACTTTTTTTTTTTGGTATTATAATTGCTTTTTGGGGAGTGGATTTGCTGACCTCCGTCCTCATGCTGCCAGAAATCCTCCTTTCTGTCTGAGTGGTGGGTTTAGTCCATTTACATTTAGAATAATGAATGATATGGTTGGTTTTAAATTTACCTTCATGGTATTTGCTTTCTATTTGTCCCATCTGTTTATTTTCCCTCTCTTCCTCCTTTCCTGCCTTCTTTTGGTTAATCAAATATTATTTAGTAGCCCATTTTAATTCCCTATTGGATTTTTAACTATAACTCTTTGTATTTTTCTGTTGTGCTTTAGGCAACACAAGTATCCCTAAGTCATCAAGACTTCCTTGGGTTAATGTTGTGTCAGTTCACATAAAATGTAAGACCCTTGCAACAGTAAAATATCACCTATTCCAACCCATGTTCTGTGCTATGATTTACATACATATTTAATATGTAATTTACCACACGGTAAAATGTTATTATTTTTTCTATGTAGGCCTAAAGTTCCATGTGGTGTCATTTTTCTTCACCCCAAAGAACTTTTTTATTAGCATTACTTATAGTGCAAGTCTGCTGTCCGTGAATTCTCTCACATTATGTTCAACTAAAAACAATTTGCTTTCTCTCTAATTTTGAAGGCTACTCTCACTGGATATACATTTTTTCTCCTGCTGTATTTTAAAATTATTGTTCCCTTGTTTTCTTGCCTGTACTGTTTGCTAAGAGTAGTCAATTGGTATTTATGTTGTTGTTCCTGATTTCTCCTTAGACTGCTTTTAAGATTTTATTTTTATCTTTGATTTTCAGCAGTTTGACTATGGTATGGTTCTATGTGTATCAATCCTGTTTGGAGATTGCTGAATTACTTTGATCTATAAGTTGATTAAAAAAAAATCAAATTTGTAAAAATATTGGTCATTATGTTTTCAAACATTTTTGTTTGTTTGTTTACTTTATTTCTTTCCTTCTGGGACTCCCATTATATGTGTATCTGCCTACTTAATATCATCCCAGAGGTCACTGGGATTCTGCACATTTTTTTATTTTATTGGGAAATTAGGGAAGGGGAACAGTGTTGGGGAATTGGGAAAGGAAAACAGCCAAGTTGTTGTCCTTCAGTCTTAGTTGTGGAGGGCACAGCTAGCTCAGCTTGAAGTCCAGTCGCCATCCAGCTGCTCATCGGTAGCTTGCAGCCGTTCAGCTCAAGGTGCCGTGTTCAATCTTAGTTGCGGGTGGGCGTAGCCCACCATCCCATGCGGGAGTTGAACCAGCAGCCTTGTTGTTAGGAGCAGGTGCTCTTACCAGCTGAGCCATCCTGCCGCCTGTTGGCAGCTCAGCGGTAGCTCAGCTCGGGTGCAGCTCACTGGCCCATGTGGAAATTGAACCAGCGACCCTGTTGCTCAGAGCTCGTGCTCTTAACCAACTGAGCCACTTGGCTGGCCCTGCATATTTTTTAAAAATACTTTTTCTCTCTTCCAGTGAGTTTTTTTATGTTAGGTGTTGTACTATACTTTTCATCCTAGGATTCCTATTTTTAATAGTTTCTATTCCTCCACTATGATTCCCTTGCTTTTCAATCATTATGACAATCTTTTCCCTTAAGACCTTGGACATATTTATAACTGTTTTTATAACATAATTTATAAACTGTTTTAAAGTGCTTGTCTGCTAATTTCAACATCTGGGTCATCTTGTAGTCTGTTTGACTTGATTGCTTTTTTTTTCTTGACTACGTTTCACATATTCCTCCTTTTTCACATGTGTAGTAATTTTTTATTGTATACTATTTTGAATGATTGTATGCATGTGTATAAAATTGTGTTGGCCTTTTTCCCTCCTAAATAAATGAGATCATACCATTATACTATCCCGTACTTTGCCTTTTATTTTTGTCTTTAAAAGCATATACCTTATGTATCATTCCATACCAGCACATATAATGTTCTCATTCATTCAAAAATCTGTATAGTTATCTGTAGTACAGATATACTGTAACTTAGTTAATCAGTCCCCAATTCATCTACTTCTTTATCTTAAGGCTTCTCTAGATTAGAAAACTAAAGCTCACCTGACAAGCAGGAACATCCCTGGCCATTTCTCAGACAGAACTTAACCTCCTTTTTCATACATGCATCTAGTAGCTACTGTGAGCAGGGCTCACATTCGTGATACTCTATGACAACATTAAGATAGGATTTCTGCCTGTATATGCAAATGACTGCCACTTAAGGTAGATGGTGGCAGTTGGCAGGGGAGGCAGAGAATATTCTGGGATGCAATGGAGGGAGAGAGAGAGAGAGAGAGAGAGAGAGAGAGAGAGAGAGAGAGAGAGAGAGAGAGAGAGAGGAAGGAGGTAATTTCTGGCTTGGGAGGGGTCAGAAAAGGCTACATGGTGTTGGTGACATTTGAATTTGAGTTGGATCAGAAGTGGAGGAAAGGTATTTTGAAAAATGCTGTTCCAGTGTGGACACAGGCACGGACAGAGGACTAGATGGGAAGATAAGTTGGCTTGAGCACCCTGTGTGTGTGAAGGAATGCATGAATAAGGAGACTGGTAGAGCACGTTGAGACCAGGTGGCAGTGGTATTAAGCGGAGGTCCCAGGAAACGAGGAAGGACTGAGAACTTTCATAAGATTTCTGTTTGTTAAGGGTTTATTGTAAGAGTCACAGGTCTGGATTCATAGATTAGGGGTACTTCCTCGGGAAAAACCTCTTAAGAGCAAATTTCAATGGATTCATTGAATAAACTCCCTTTCCTTGCACTTTAGTTACCTGGGTCTATTTCCCTCGTTTGTTTGTCCCCAGTTCCCAGTTTAAGGTACCTGGGCAGAGGCTGACCATGGGCCCACACTGCCTCCCTGTGCCGGGTTTGTGCATAGCATGCAACATCACCGCTCCCCAAGGCTGGAGGGGATGGAAGGCTCCGGGAGTCAGTCATGTGTCGTGATGCTCACCACCCTCATTCACTCAGCTTTTCTGATGGGAAGGCTGATTTCATTAACAATGACATCAGGACAAGCACGCATGTTCCCTTCCACAGAGTCGCACTGATGGGAGGGGAGAGAGGGTCCTGAGGACCTGCCTCTGCCAGCCTGCTGGGCTCCAGGACCCCATGGCATTGTGCATCTTAGGTTGTGGTTACCTTTTTGATCAAGGAGAGTAATATTTTTTCTCTCTTCTTTGATCTTCACATTCCTTTCTAATGACAATGAGAATTTCTGAATTAGTTTCTGGGTCCTTGGGAGGGCTTCCTATGAGAAGAATAAGACAACAAAGAGGTTCAAAACCATCCCTGGAGCATAGGGGAAGCTGTCTCTAACAGGCTCATCTCCCTCACTGCCTGAAAGATAAAATTCAATGTCTTCCACTGCACTTCAAGGCCCATCAAGATCTGACCTTGCCTTCCTTTCTAACCTCAGCTTTTTTTTTTTTTTTTAAATTGGGGAACAGTTTTTTTTTTTTTTTTTTAAAGTTGCTGTCCTTTTTGTTTTTCAGTCTAGTTGTGGAGGATGTCGCTTCACTGGCCCATGTTGGTACTATCATTGTACTCTTCCTGGGTGAGGCAGTTGCTCGCCAGCCACTGGATGGCCGCTCATGGCGGTTCACGGCAGGTCACCAAAGCGCACGCCTGCTGCCGGCCAGCCCCACTGCAGCCTACACCGTCGCCGGCAACTCACAGCAGCCCAGTACCAGGTCCAGCTGTTGTTCACCATCTTAGCTGTAGAGGGCAGTGTCACTGCCTGCATGTGGGATCCGAACTGGGGTCCTGCTGCTCAGAGCTGGTGTCCCAAGCCAACTCTTAACCAACGGGCCACTCGGCTGGGCCTAGCCTCAGCTCTTGACACTTCCTATTTATGCGTCACATGCTTCCATCAGAAAGCATTCCAAATCTCTGCACATGCTCCCTCTGCCTGGAATACTCTTTGCCCAACTTTTATTCTGGCTCACATCATCCTTCTAGAGAGATCCTGCACACCTACCAGGCTTTCCTGAGCCTTGAGTCAGTCACACCTTCGCTGGAGTTCAGTGATTTGTACATATCTCTTCTCAGTGTCCTCAGTGCCTGATGACAGTGGCCTGGCATGCTGTGGGCACAGTAATGCCTATGGGCGAATGTAGAAACTGTCCCAGGTCCATAATTTAGGAGGTGGTTAAGATGGCAGATGGAGAGTGACTCAAAGAGGCAGAAAGTTAGAAAGATGAATAAGAGCAGGTGCATGAAGAATACTGAAACCCCTAATGTGCACCCCCTCCCCCCAATACCAAGGAAGAGAGCGGGACAGTCCTCTCACTCTGGTTGTCACGCTGGGTTTCTTTCCTAGCTCCAGGCTCTCCATGTTAATTTCTCCTGAGTTCACACCTATTATAATATATCTTCACTAACCTGGGACTGACTTTGGGAGCCAAGAGCCCTGGGTTCATGTGGGGCCCCTGAATACTTTCTCACTGAGGCCCAAAGACCAAGTTCACATCCAGGATCCTCAATTTATTTATTAGCATGGAGTTAAACTTCTTTACTCCTTGGAGCCCCAGTTTCCTCGATTGTACAGTCAACATGGTAACATTTTTCTCTGTGTATCTTAGGAGACAGGGGTAAAATACCATATTTGCTAATGGATATGAAAGTTCTCCTGGAAATGCCTTAGATAATTGTTATTATAATGGTAATTGATGAAAATAAATGCCAGGAATATTGCTATTCCTGCATTCTGTCATGAAAGCTGAGGCCAAAAGAAGGGTAGAATCTAGGGATGGACAAACGTCACGTTAGCCAACATGTTGGATCAATCTGAAGAAATTAAGCAAATCTTTAAGGGTTTTTGTCCTCTCTTAATAAGAAACAGAGTGAACTAGACTCTGAATCCGTGGGGCTCTTGTACCCCCTGCCATCCTGGAGGCAGCGTCACCTAATGGTGAAGAGTATGGGGTTTGGCATCAAATGACCTGGATTCAAAACCCATCTCTGCCAACTGGGTAGAGTTACTTAAGCAATAGCTTAATCTTTCTGTGCCTCAGTGTCTCTTTAATAAAATGGGAATGATTTTAATAATGGCTCTTATCTGTTGGGCTTATCATGACTAGATGCAGTGATCCCTGTAAAGTGGCTGGCATGCAGTAAAGGTCAGCTTTGATCATTTCCTCTGTTAGCTTCCTGGACAGGTTTTCTTTTGCTCTCATCTTGAACAAAATAACAAGGCTCAATAATGACCAGGCAGAGGCAAGGAAAAAACATCTAATGAAAGATTGGCTGGTCACTGAGGACAGAAAGGATTTTAGCAACTCTCTCGCCTAATTTCCTCATTTTAAAAATGGGAGCATTGAAGCCCAGGGAGGAAATATTTTTCCTAAGATTACATAACTTCAGCTCAATTTATCGACTCTTTTCTTGTGCCTATTATACTTCAAGCATTATCCACATGTCTGTGGATAATTGGATGAGTAAAAAAATAGTTCTTGGGCCGGCCGAGTGGCGCGATGGTTAAGCACTGGCTTGGGATGCCAGAGGGCCCTGGTTTGGATCCCACATATGAGGGCCAGTGACACTG
>NW_017731932.1:857155-863155 GCF_001890085.2 Hipposideros armiger
CAACATGAATTTAGGAGATACACAACTCAGCTCATAACCCCATCTAATCTTCTCACTTTACAGACTGGGAAAATATCAGGGCCTGTTAAGAGAGCTGTGATCTCTCTGAAATGATACACACTCTCCAGACTCACAGGCTTGCTCACTTCTCTACAATCTCAATAGTGAGTTTTTCGCCCCTGGAGCCATGCTACTAAACCTTAAGAATTAAGCTCAGGTGTGGCCAAGTTCCAACACGAGTTACAACAAGCTTATTTCTAGCTGCCAGACTCTTGGTAGGAGGTAGGTATTTGTTTCCCAAGCAGGAGATTAGCTAGTAGGGACACATAGGTTGATTGGTTCAGAACCTATTGCTTGGCCTGAAAGATGGCCATGTGATCTTAGAGACTGTTTCTGCTCCAGAAAGGGTCACCTGGTAGGAAAATTAGTACTTTCAACAGAGAAAGAACATGCACCTGGGATGGAAGTTATAAGAGCCCCTGTCCTTGGCTTTATTCAACAGGGTATAAAGACATAAGTTAACCAGCTGTGTAGTGTGATAGTGGAAGGCCTAAGCAAAGTTAAAAATTTCCCCACCCCTCCCCATACACTTAGGGATTCTCAGAGCCTTACTATGCCAATGACTTTTGAGAGTATATTTATGAAAGGGAATACAATATACAGCATTTCCTAAAATGACTGTGGAGCCCTTTTTTCTTCATGCTTTGGGAAGTGCTAATCTGAAGTCGTGCTCCCTAACTTTTCCAATGACCTGTCATGAATAGAAAATTACATTTGTTTGGCATCCTGGGTAGATGCTATGGGCTGTTCTTTGCCAGAGNCACACGGTAGCCCATGGCAACCCACTGCAGCAGGGTTTGCAGCCTACGCCGTCACCATCACCAGCGACTCACGGCAGCCCAGCTCCAGGTTGAGCTGTTGTTCAGCATCTTAGCTGTAGAGGGCACTGTCACTGGCCCTCATATGTGGGATCTGAACCGGGGACCTCTGGCGTCCCAAGCCAGCTCTTAACCAACACGCCACTAAGCTGGCCCTGGATTAACATTTTCAATTCTCACATCCCCCTCTCAGGTAGGCCCTGTTAGTACCCCCATTTACAGATAAGGAAACAGGCACAGCTGGTGCCATGAGTTGCCCAAGGTCATATAGCAAGTGAGTGACTTTTGAATCTCAGCAATTGGCTCCAATCTGGGCATGGAACCTAGGTAGCGGTGGGGATTGCTCAGGATGTGACATGGATTTCTCCTTGCCTGCGCCCTATGCACAGATGCAGGACCAGTGATAAACATGTTGCTCCTTTTTAGCATTTTGATCTGCCATGTGGTCACAAGGGCGTGGGTGGATGGATTCAGCTTGGCACGGGCAGTCCTTCTGCCTACATGTGGCTTTCCCCTGTTCCAGGACACTACCTTCTTTCCGTGTGTGCTTCATCTCTACGCTCAGTACTTTGTGCTTGCCTGGGGCCCTTCCTTTGTTGTTCCTTGTTTGGTATTGGCTCAGATCTATGGATGTCCCCTAACAAGTCATAGTTGCTTGAAGGCAGAGACCAGCTCGTGTTCCTATCCCCAGATTGGCCCCCTCGGGCCTGTGCTCAGTCATTCCTGCTAAATGAGTAAATGAATGAATCCAGAGCCATCGAACAAAACTTTAAAACCTCCCTGAAAAGTGGAAATACCATTTGTGGGTCATTTAGTTGCTCTTCCCCAACTATGTCCATCTTCTCATCTTCCGGGCACATGGTGAAGTGGCATTTCTTGACCTTCCTTGAAATGAGATAAGGCCATGTCATCGGCTTTGGGAAATGAAATGTGAGTGGAAGGGTGTGCGTGTTACTTCTGGGGAAAAGATTTAAGAGCCAGTGTACCACTCATCGTCTCCTTTCTCTGCCATGTGAGGGCTATGCTTCAGATGGTGGCCGCTCCGCCAGCTCAGGCTTGAGACCGGCTGGGAGCAGAGGCCGGAGCGGATCCATAGAGGACTTGTAGCAGAGGTGAGCAGTGAACCTTGGTGATTTTAAGCTACAGGGATTTTAACACTGTTTGTTTTAACAGCATAAGCTAGCTCATCGTGACTGATGCACTGTAGAAAATCTTCTGGGAGATGCTTTTGGAAATGAACATCACTCTTGCCAAACATAAAAGAGAGAACAGGAAATGGGGAGCTTGAATTAGAGGCAAAGCTCTGCTGTGATCAGTTCAGAAGCCAGTCTTAAGCATAGCAGAGGAGTGGAAATGCAGCCACACGTGTTAGAGCTATAGAGATGCTAACGGAAACTGGAAAGGGACATTTGGGCTGGAAGCCATGGCTAGGGACGTGAGGGGGGGGGCAGGCGTGCGGTTGACACGTGAAGGTGTGGGTGGATGGCAGAGTGTAGAGGTCACAACATGTGGCCCGTGCCCCATTCTGCTTGTGCAGTGTTTTTAAAACTTCGAATTAATTGCCATTATTTAAAAGCCCAGATTTTTTTACTTCTCTGGGAAAATCGGAAGATCTAGGCGACGTAGTGTGCTATTTCCTTTAGACACACTATACACACTACAGATCCCTACCGTCTGTGGCCAGGCCTGCTTCTTTCATTTCTTCACCTGCCTGATCCCTGGAGCCACTGGAATGGGTGACCCCCGAATGGGACTTGGGACACCTAATCTCAACCTATGTTATGTCTATCAACTGTTATCAGAGGCAGAACGGTGCACCTTCCCTCCTCTGGATTTTGATGGCAGCTGCCCTTTCAAGCAATAAGACAAGATTGCTTAGGGTCAGTTTCAGGGCCTAAAAGAACAGGATGCATAAGACTCTGACGTATCTTGCCGTGCATATGACAAACTGATTCTGGGTCAAGGCTCCATATAAGGGCTCAAGACTGCAAGATAGGGGCATGGAAACCAGGAGCGTTTCAAAGGAAAAGCGGCCTGGGACAGACAAAATTGGGAAGCCGTGGTTCTGGCTCTGTTTGCAAACCAGCAATACCGTTGTCCCTTTCTGTACAGAGTCTACATGGAGAGAAGACAACGGTGGCGGCCGCCACAAGAGAAAGTGGAAAGTGGGCAGAGAGTGGCCTGCTGGCCAGGCCTGAGCGCAGAGGAGAAAGTTACATAAAGGCTTCAGAGAAGCTCTTCGGCAGCCAGCGAGATTGTTTCAGCTCAGCCTGTGAAAGATGTGGGACAAACATGGGGAGAACAAAGGCAGTAGAGGAAACCCAGGCGGGATCAGCAGATAAGTCAGGGGAAGAAGACGAAGGGAGCTAAATTTAAACAGAGGAGAAAAGGTGCCTCAGCGGGCCAGGAGCCTGCTATAAATACCTTCAAGGCAACAAGCACCAGAAAGAAAGGAAGGATTATTCACTGTCTCTCCAGATGTAGGACAGAGACAGGGGCCAGAAGGAAGCTGAGACGGCGTCAGGCTGCTGGGCCCAGGGGAATAAAGCGCTGATTGTGCCTCGGGAGGAACTGGGCAGGGAGTAGGGACTCTGGCTCCTGGGCGGCGGCTTCAAGTGGGGTGTCCTCCAGGCTTCTCCGAGGCTGCCCAGCCTGGGACACTTCAGAGACCACCAGCCTCTGTGCTGACCGGGAAGGCGTCCTCCTGGAGTGAAAGAATCCCTTTGGCTCTAGGTGCCGAGACTGACTGGCAGCCTTCTTAGTCGTTTCTCTCTAGTTCCCATTTCCCCGCTTATAAAATGGGCATAATTGCTGGTCACTTAACAAGCATGGTGTGAGGATCCAATGAGCTTTTGTATGCCAAAGGGATTTGGAAGGCGAAAGCCTGTGACAGATGGGAGAGGTTTGCTCTGCCTTGTTTTCCCAGGCCCCATAGCTAAGCGGGTTAGGGATACTGTCAAGGGGTAGAAAGCGCTCTCCCTCCTGTTTCTCTCCCTCCCTCCCTCCCTCAGCTGCATTCTCCCTTATGTTCTTCCTTCAAAGGTTCCTTGATGCCCTGGAACCTCCTGAGACCCTGGAGATATGCCTCCGAGCTAGGCAGAGCCCCTATCTTTAAGGAGTTAATGGCTCCATAGGGAGAGATGGACATGAACCCCAATAACTTCCTTCTGGCATGATAGCGATAGTGCCACAGTACAGGCAGGGGCTTTGCCGCGAGTGACCAAGGAGGAGAGGTACGGCCCAGGCGGGAGGAATGGCATGACATGCAGAGACAAGGCCAGCAGTCTGCGTGTCGGGGAACTGCACACAGTTCAGCGAGGGCCCGAGCATGGCTATGTCTGCTGCAGAGTGGTGTGAGGTGCGGGCTGTGTTGTGCAGGGTCTTGTAGACTGGGTCAAGGACCTTCATCTGATAGTAGAGGGGATTCAGAGGAGTTTGCAGCAAGGAGTGACAAATGACCTTTTCCTTTTGGAAAGCTCTCTCTGTAGTCAGTGTGGGTGATAGACTTAGGTGCGTGGTCTGAGCAGAGCACCGCCCTGCTCCTGATATACAATTGCTAGGAAACTGAGCCACCAGACTGCATGGAGAGAGGGGAAGGGTTAATGTTGGAGTTGAGCTGAGACTGATAAGTGAAAGTGCTAATTAGCTGAGGGCAGGTGTCCAGGAAACTGCTGAATTTGTCCTTCTTTGCTTAGGCTGAAGAAAATATACCACGCCCATCCCATATTTCTCCTTGGAGGAAACACCACCCTGGGTCCCAGTTTCCGCAACTGGAGAGCAGGGCTGGGTGCTTCCTGTCATCCCTTTCTCCTTCCTGTTTGCATTTCTGTTTGAGAAAGGAAGGGAGTGGGCTTGGTAGGATAATGCAATCATTAAAGCTCCCCAGACAGATCATTTGGTGGAAGGGAGCATTAAAGATCATATGTGGTAGACATCATTTGGAGGACACACGCAGCTCCCACCAACTAACCTGGGAACAGTCTTTCTGCCTTGCCATCTCCAACCCACACATGTAGAAATGGACTTTAGTAGTGATGGGTTTTTAAAAAATTTTTTTTTAGCTGAGCCATCCTGCCGCCTGTTGGCAGCTCAGCGGCTGCTCACCTTGAGCTGGACTTGAACTGCTGTTGCTCAGAGCTCAAACTCTTGAGCGAGCTCTTAACCAACTGAGCCACACGGCTGGCCCTGTAGTGATGTTTTTATTGCGCATTCTTGTTTCTCCAGTCGCAGTTGATTGGACACCCAATTCAGGAAAACCAATCCAGAGGCTGGGCTGCTCCAATCAGACCATCTCCAGAAAATCTGGAATTGGGTTAGAGAGAATTGTTTAGCTTGCTGTGGGTCTTGACCTTCTCAGGCAATGCAGAGTTGAGGTCTAAGAGGGCCATCTTGGGTCATGATAAGACATGTGCTAGGAGAACAGAGGAAGTTCATTTGCAGAGAGAATGGATTAGAAACAAACCGAATTGCCATGTAAGGAAAAAGAGTAACAAGGAGAAAAAGGGAAGCAAGGGAGAGAAAGAAAGAAGAAAGAGAAATAAAGGGAGAAAGAGAGAGAGATAGAAAGGAGGGAAGAAAAAGAGAAAGGGAGAGTGGGAGGAAGAAAAGAAGGGATGGAAAATGGAGAGAGAGAAGGACAGAGAACTTACCATGGATTGTAAATGACTTTTGGTCTTTAGTGTTCCTGCTCTCTGTAAGCTACTCCTATGTTCTTCCAGTAAGCTCCTTTTGTTTAAGTTAGTTTGATAGGTTTCTTTATAACCAGACAATTGGAACTAATCTTGGTCCTCCACAATCAAGAAAAATTGCCACTAAGTATGATATTAGCTGAGGGTTTGTCATATATGGCCTTTATTATGTTGAGGTACTTTCCTTTTATACCCATTTTATTAAATGTTTTAGTCATAAATGGATGTTATATAAAGAACTCATATAACTCAACAACAACAAAAAATCCAATTAAAAAATGGGCAGAGGACCTGGACAGACACTTTTCCCAAGAAGACACACAAACAGCCAATAAATATATGAAAAAAATGCTCAACTTCACTAGCTATTAGGGAAATGGAAATTAAAACCACAATGAGGTACAAACTCACACCTGTTAGAATGGCTATTATCA
>NW_017731932.1:863815-865460 GCF_001890085.2 Hipposideros armiger
TTTGAAACACTGAAAAGATTCCATCATGACCTTTCTTGTTAATACTTTCAACATCATGTACCCCTTTATGTGTTAGGAAGTCCTTCTTGAGGTCCAGTATAAATGTCTTTTGTTACATTTCAAGGCCAATTGGTTTTGTTTCATGATAGATAATTTCTTCTTTATATTCTATCCTCTTGTCCTTACAGTAACTAATACATATTAGGTATTTATATATATTTTCAATTGAACAGAGAAAAATTCCTTAACGATCCCCAAAAGTTAACTGAAGAAGAAAAAGGAGAGACCCACATGCCTTTGGACTATTGAAAAAAATATTGGGTTGTCGGAAAAGTCATGACGCATTTTTACAACGAAAACCAGAAAAAATATGTCATGACTTTTCTGACAACCCAGTTTATCAACGTTTTGTTTGGAAAAGGACACACTCTCTTAAGAAAAAGGTGGTAGAAATTAACTGGGGATTTAGCATCTTAGTTGAAGAACCCAAAGTATAACACTAGACTTGTTCCTTGTTAGCCGTACCTAGTCATTTTGCAGCAATTTAGAATTTAAAAGGGTGTAAGAGATTCTGAAAAGATAGATCTCTCAAATGGAAGCTTTCTGAATGGTCAAGGATTTTTTTTCCCCATGGACCCCAGGGACTCTGGCTGACTGGCAAATTTCTGGTTTTTCAGTTTCCAGTGGACCGTGGTTAAGAGCAAGGATCTCAAGTCAGACAGGTTTCACATGCTGACCTCATCTCAGAGTGGCTTTGACCAGGTAACTTTATCTTTTTTTTTTTCCTTAAAATGAGACTAAAGATAGTCCTTACTTCATAGGGTTGTGATGGGCTGTTTGTAAGTTTCTCTGTAACATGTTAACTATTACAACTCGTCTTAGGAACATGATTTCCAGGAGGGCTGGAGCAGGTCTTAGAGTGCATCTGTTTGTATGCCTTCAGCTACAACAACAGAACACTCTGTTGACCTTAATAAAAAGGAAACTTTTTATCTGCCATCACTGGAAGCCCTGATGTGGGTGGGATGTTCCGCAGGGTTGCTTGAGATAGTATCAGAGGTGTCCTCACTCATCTGTCCTCTTTGTCATCCTTAGGAAATTGTCTTTGCTTTCAGGCTGGTTCCCTGCTAGGCCCCAAAGAGCTGCAGATAGTTGAGAGTTGTGTGTCCACCTAGACACACAAATTTCTAGAAGAACAAGAGACCACATCTACAGTGTCTCTCCATAAGGAGTGAGGAAACTCGTCCTGGACGCCCCCAGGAGATGTCTCCATATGTCTTTGGGCCTGCGTTTGGCCTTTTGCCTGTTCCTAAGCTAATCACTGGTAACAGGAATAAATTAAACACAATTGCTTATTCACACTGTGCCTAGAAGCTGGGGGTAAGATCACTTTTCTCTCTGTCACATGGAAAAGAGTAGATTTTTGAATAAAGGTGGGTTATGTTAGTAAGATCTAGGATAGGCAACTAAGCATTCACTGTATAGAGTTTATTTGGGTATCTGTATTAGTTTGCTGGGGCTGTCATAGCATAATACCACAGACAGGGTGGCTTAAACAACACAAATTTACTTTCTCATAATTTTGGATGTTAGAAATCCAAGTTGAAGGTGTCAGTGGATTTTCTTTCTTCTGAAGTTTCTCTCT